>NC_134403.1:117594119-117894119 GCF_038048845.1 Mixophyes fleayi | reverse complement strand
TATATATATATATATATATATATATATATTCAATTATTTTGGCCTTAACTAGCAAAAAGCTAAAGAATGACAAAGCAGAAAGCAGAAGTCAGTGAATGGGAATAATACCACAATTCAGACCTCTGAGATTTCCACAACCCTCACCCGTATGAAGCATAATTTACACACTTTAAAAATTTACACACTACCCTCAGCCGTATGGAGCACACTTTAGACCAAAACCTAACCTCAATAAACAATACCCTCACATGTCTCACTGACCTTATTTCAATCTATATTACGAACAATCCTACAGCACCCATTTCGCTGGTATTTTCTCCTTCTTCTTTCTCTCCAACTCTCAGTTCTATCCATCAACCATACTGCACCACACCTGTTTATTGTTCCACAAGAAGACCCCATTATCCTCACCCATGTTCACATAGTGAACCACTCCCTTTTCAAGGTCCTATTGTTTATAGCGTTAAACCTCAAATCCAACACTTTCCTTCCCACAAACCCAATATTTTGACAATGAACGTATGTATCAATATACCCATTATAATCTGTCTAACACCACTCAATTGGCTCCTTCTGCCATCTCTGCCCCTCCTGCCATCTCTGACCCTCCTGCCCCTCCTGCCATCCCTGCCTCTTCTGCCATCTCTGGCCCTCCTGTCATTTCTGCCCCTCCTGCCCCTCCTGCTATCTCTGACCCTCCTGCCCCTCCTGCTATCTCTGCCACTCCTGCCACCCGTGCATCATGTACCACCCGTGCACTGCGTACCACAGAAGCGACGTCTGCTGCACCCCAACTCTTATCTATTCCACTGGCCTCTGCTGCCTCCCCAATTTTGCCTTCCACATCACGGGTTACCCGAAGCCAGACCCATCCAAGAACAGCAGCAACTATTGCACCAAGGTCAACAGAGACAACGAAAATCGAAATAACGTGTTTTTTTTCCTACATTGTAAATAAAATTGAAAATTATATACGTCACATTTATGTATGTGTTCTTTGGTTTAAGAAAAAATAACTTACCAAAAAAGTAGGTGGCTAGGACATATTCTTTAAATGTGGCAGCCTCAACCAATTCAGAAAGGCTGAGGTCAGCATTTACCACCTACTGGCCATCAACCTCGGCCACTTACACCCAGGGAACCCCACTCCTAACTGAGATGTTATGGAACACCAAACACAGAGCAATGATATCGCACATAGTGCTTGGCGCATATATGAGAGCACCACTAGACCAGTCTAGGCAACAGAATCTGGCCTTTAAAAGACCAAATGCCAACAACACAACCGTTCTAGTGGCTGTATGTGCCGAGTTGTATGTGACCTCCTGCTCTGTGCGCTGGTTCAAAAGAGGAGTGAGGAGCCAAGGTGGAAAGGGGTACGCCTTATCTCCTAGGAGGGGTAACAAGAAAAACAAAGGAAAAAATATGACTGTTAAAATTATAGGTCCATCAAGAACACAAGCAACATTTTGGATGACAAACAGTGCCAGATTTACAAAGTAAAGATAGCGGAGATAATACTTCAGAGAAGCTTAGAAAATATGCTCCTCAATATATTTTTATACAACTAGAGTAGCTTTTGACATTTTTAAAGCTCTTTATATATGGGGAGCTGTGCAGGTGGTATTTCTAGTTAAACATCACACTTAAATTTAACAAGGAAAGATATTAGAATGCTCCATGATAATCTGCCTGAATACTTAGCTATAAAACTTACGACATGAATATTAACACTTTAAAGTACTACATAAATGACATATATTTAGGTAAAAAGAATAAAAAACTAGTATCTAATTGCCACGCATAGTATCTGATTGCCAGAAAGCAAAGGAGTCATGTGTACTACCTGGCCACACAGCTACAAGGTCACGGATCTGGAGAGACGGGTCACATATAGCTTGGAAATTTATTGAGTGGAAATGCTTGCAATTTAAAAAATCGCAGCATTCCCACCCAACAGAATCAGTACATGAGTCCCATCTACTGCCCCTATGACGTTTGGTTATGGTCGCAAACTGCTGTTTTATGGGCACAAGGGACTCCTCATTCAATGGCAGATGTATGAATGAATTTCCTGAGCCGTGACAGGAAAGCCCGCAGAACAACCTTCAGCACACGACTAAAGGACTTCTGAGACATCCCCACCGCGACTCCCACAGTGGTCTGGAAAGACCCTTTGGAGTAAAAGTGCAATACCGCCAGCAGTTTGGTCAATGGTGGTATTGCTGTTGGGATGTTGCACATTGGCTCCAGGTCACAATGCGCAGGATGCCTAGGATGACACGAGGCGAGAGCCGATAACGACATACCACCTCAGCATCAGACATCACAAAGAGGCTGACACGTGGTCTGAAGACACGCTCCCTGATCCGGTGACGATGGACTAGGTGCAGATTTTGGAGGCGTGGACGTTGGTTGCCCTCCTGCACTGTCACTTCTACCTCGCCAATTTCTAAAAAAGGCTATATTGGAGAGAGAAAGATGTTACAAAAAATACATTATATCATCACTGTGAAGCTTTCATGTCTATTTAAAATATACTTACACCTACAAGTGGGTTGGCCAAACTCATAATGGGGCTGTAAAAAAAATAAAATACTAAAACAGAAATCATTGTGCCACATGACTAGGCTAACAAACAAAGTAAAACCAAGCAAACTATGACATAAAACAAAGTAATAAAAGCCGCAAAACAAACTAGCACATTAGCACATACATATGTATCAGGAAACAAAACACAAAGAAACAGTAATAAAAAATGCTACCATTAAACAGACACTTTTAAAAATGTAGAAACCAAACAAACCTTGCTAATTGCTTGAAAAAGCAAAACAAAACACAAAAATGCACAGACACAAACACGCAAATGCAGAAATGGCAGCATACAGTGCATGCTCTAATCAGACTTTTTAAAACAGTGTTTAAGTAGCAGAGAGTGTGCAGGTGATTGGGAAAATACCTCACGATCACATGGCAATCCGGAGAACTATTGCGTATGCTAGTGGTTGTTCACTGGGAGATAAACTAGACCCTGATCAGGTGCATGCTACACGGTGAGAGCCACGCTATTACTTAGGTTTGTCTAATTTTGACTTGGGCGACAAGTCTTCTCTCCACATCGGTAGTAGAACTTACCCGTTGCAGACTACTCTCGCTACCTCCATTACCTGCCTGCTTCTGGACAAGTCTTCCCTCCACATCGGTAGTAGAACTTACCCGCTGCAGACTACTCTCGCTACCTCCGTTACCTGCCTGCTCCTGGACAACTCTCCTCTATACATCAGTGGTACAACTTGCCTATTGCAGACCACTCACGTTACTCCGTTCCACGCCTGCGCCTGGACAAGTCTTCCCTTCACATCAGTGGTAAAACTTGCCTATTGCAGACCACTCACGTTACTCCGTTCCATGCCTGCGCCTGGACAAGTCTTCCCTTCACATCAGTGGTACAACTTGCCAATTGCAGACCACTCATGCTATTCTGTTACACACCTGCGCTGGACAAGTCTTCTCTACATATCTGTGGTGAAACCTACCAGCTGTAGACCATTCATGTTTCCTTGTGATATAGCTACTACTCTGTATGGTACCTATTAGCTGGACTAAAGTCTACAAGTGCCTCTGTGTTGTAGCTGCAAGTCGCTGACTCTTCTACTATATTGTTGATTGGTCTTTGCCTAACGTTATCTAGTTATCAAGTACTGGCCTGCTATATGCTACCTGCGTGCCAAGGCACTTGGACTCTTTCCTCATTTTATCCTGTTTACTAAACTGCTGTACCATCACAGTTCCACGGTGCCAAGACTCAGCATTTATACTATTGACATTCCTTTCCTTTATTCTACTGTATGGATCCACTGATTCACCACACTACCCAGAGGTCCGCACTTCTGGTAAGTGTAGCTACACCTGGTAAATTCTGGGTAAAACTCCTAGTGCCCATGACAGTAAGAACAGGCCATGACAAACCCAGGATCGGAACCAACAGCTAAGGATATGCTGCAGTACCTGGTTACTCGGGTTGAACAACAAGATGCTCGTCAGCAACAATTATTTCAATGTTTGCAGTCTCTAGTCTCTCGGGGAGATCCTGTGCAAAATGAATCTTCTACTAATAATCCCCCGGAGTCTTCTTCTCTCCCAGTGCCATCCCAGGTGTCTGTTGCTTCTACTCTACACCTGCCTACTCCCTCAAAATTTGATGGAGATCCTAAAGCTTGTAGGGGCTTTCTCAATCAGTGCTGTATTCATTTTGAGCTCCAACCTCAAAATTTCCCTACTCATCACTCTAAAGTGGCCTATTTAATCTCTCTGTTTTCTGGACAGGCTCTGGCATGGGCCTCTCCTTTGTGGGAAAGAAATGACCCCCTGCTGGGGGATAGTGCCATGTTCATTTCAACTTTCCGAAGAATTTTTGATGAACCTGGTCGTGTTATTTCTGCTGCCTCTAGTATTCTTCGATTACGCCAAGGATCCCGTTCAGTAGCACAGTACATAATTCAATTTCGCACATTTGCCTCTGAACTCCAATGGAATAGTAAGGCATTGATAGCTGCCTTCTGGCAAGGTCTTGCTGACAAGATTAAAGACGTGCTGGCTTCCCAAGAGTTACCATCTTCTTTGAATGCTTTGATATCTTTGTGCAACAGAGTGGACATGAGATTCCGAGAAAGAAATTCCGAAAAGGAGTCTTCACCTAAAGTATCGGGTCGCCTGCCTTCTCAATTTCGTCATCCCTCACCTTCAGTGGAACCCATGGAGGTAGGACGTTCTAGATTGATTTCAGAAGAGAGGGAACGACGGTTGAAGAATAAGCTCTGTATTTATTGTGCTGATCCTAATCACTTGCTGAACTCATGCCCTAGAAAGTCGGGAAACGCGAGGCCCTAACCTGTTCTGCAGAGGTAAGGTTGGGGTCCCTGGAATCCTCTCCACATCTTTTGAATTCTAAAGTTTGCTCGTTTGCTGTTACTGTTTCCACTTCTACTAAGTCTTTTGCATCGCAAGCACTTCCGGACTCTGGAGCTGCTGGGAGTTTTATTTCAAGTTCCTTATTGTGTCAGTGGTCTTTACCTGTGACTCCTTTAAAAACAGCTATTGCTGTTACGGCCATAGATGGTTCACGAATTATCAATGGAACTATTACTCATCGTACCATTCCTGTAAACCTTGAATTCGGGGCTTTACATCAAGAGCAAATTTCGTTTTTAGTTCTTCCGGTTACTACTAGTCCTATTGTACTTGGCTTTCCGTGGCTTCAACTCCATTCTCCACAGATTGACTGGAATGTTCCGCAAGTTATTTCCTGGGGTTCGGATTGTCATCACAGATGTTTGACTCAAGTGGTTCCAGTGAAAATAAACAAATCATCTATAACACCTTGTCCACCTGGTCTTCCTCCACAGTACAACTCCATTGCTGATGTATTTGATAAAGCCCAGTCAGAACGTCTTCTGCCCCATCGGGCTTGGGATTGTCCAATAGATTTACAACCTGGCAAAAATCCTCCTAGGGGTCGTGTTTATCCCCTTGCGTTACCAGAGACTCAGGCGAAGTCTGACTATGTCAAGGAAAATCTCCATCGTGGGTTTATTTGACCGTCCATTTCTCCCGCTGGAGCGAGTTTCTTTTTTGTTAAGAAGAAGGACGGGTCTTTGAGACCGTGTATAGATTATCGAGGTCTTAATGCCATAACCATCAAAAATCATTACCCCATTCCGTTAATTACTGAACTTTTTGATCGCATTAAGGGAGCTCGGATATTCACTAAACTGGGTCTTCGTGGTGCTTATAATTTAATTCGGATCAAGGCCAGAGACGAATGGAAGACAGCTTTTAACACCAGGGATGGACATTATGAATATCTTGTCATGCCCTTTGGGTTGTGTAACACCCCAGCTGTCTTCCAGGGGTTTGTGAATGAGATTTTCCGGGACTTGTTGTATGTTTGTGTCGTTGTCTATCTAGACGTTGTCTTGTGTGTTGTCTATCTAGACGACATATTGATATTTTCTCAAGATCTTTCATACCATCGATTACATGTGGCAGAGGTCCTTTCTAGACTCTGGGAAAATTTGTTATTCTGTAAACTGGAGAAATGTTCCTTTGAATTATTCTCTCAGATTCCCTTCCTGGGATATATTGTGTCTGGAGTAGGTCTGGAGATGGATCCGGAGAAAGTGAATGCAGTGTTACATTGGCCCCAGCCAACTACTCTCAGAGCTATTCAACGCTTTTTAGGATTTGCTAACTATTATCGACGTTTTATTCAAGGTTTCTCCTCAATTGTCTCTTCTATTGTGGCGCTTACCCGTAAGGGTGCTAATACCAAGCAATGGTCTCCTGAGGCTCTTCAAGCATTTCATTTCCTCAAGAGGGCGTTTTCAACTGCTCCTATTCTTCGACAACCTGATGTAACCCTTCCTTTTTTCCTTGAGGTAGATGCCTCTAATGTTGGACTAGGAGCCATTCTATCTCAGAAATCTGAACAAAAGAAATTCCATCCTTGTGCTTTCTACTCACGAAGTTTATTACCTGCTGAGAAGAATTATACTATCGGAGATAAGGAGCTATTAGCCATAAAGGTGGCTTTGGAGGAGTGGAGATACCTACTAGAGGGTGCTCTTCACCCCGTGACTATTTTTACTGACCATAAAAATCTTCTCTATCTACAGTCAGCTCAATGTATGAACCCCCGACAAGCAAGATGGTCATTTTTTTTCTCTCGCTTTGACTTAATTATAACCTTCAAACCGTCTTCTAAGAATAAAAAAGCGGATGCATTGTCTCGGGCGGTGGCCTCTTCCTCTGATATTGAAGATTGTTTTGATCGTCCCATACTGGATCCTAAATGTGTCAGTTTAGCTGCTTCTTCCATCAATGTTCTACCGTTTGGGAAAACCTTTGTTCCACCACTTCTTCGGAAAAAGATTTTGTCATGGTATCATTCCTCTCGTTTTGCTGGGCATTCTGGAGAACGAAAAACATTAGAGATTCTCTCTCGAAGTTACTGGTGGCCCTTTATTAGGAAAGATGTCAAGGAGTTTGTGGCTGCTTGTGATGTTTGTTCCCAATTTAAAGTTTCCGGTAGAACACCGGCGGGTCTACTTCAACCACTACCCATTCCTTCTAAACCATGGACCCATATAAGTATGGATTTTGTTACTGATCTTCCTCTCAGCAAGAAATGCAATACCATTTGGGTAGTGGTAGATAGATTCTCTAAGATGGCTCATTTCATCCCTTTGATAGGATTACCTTCTTCTTCTACATTGGCTGATCATTTCATCAAGGAAATATTTCGAATTCATGGATGTCCATCTGAAATCGTTTCGGACAGAGCAGTGCAGTTTGTCTCCAGATTTTGGCGAGCCCTTTGCAAAACCTTGGGTATCCAACTGTCACTATCATCGTCATACCATCCTCAATCAAATGGACAGACCGAGAGAGTCAATCAAGATCTAGAGACTTTCATAAGAATTTTTTCTTCAGCCAAGCAGTACAATTGGGTAGATTTGCTTCCATAGGCGAATTCGCCATAATAATATGTATCATGAGTCAACTTCTAAAACACCATTTTTTGTTGTATACGGTCACCATCCGTCTCTCCCAGAATTTCCTTCCCTCCCTCCCACTCAAGTTCCTGCTGTGGAGGGTTTATGTCAAAAGTTTAAATCCATTTGGGCTCAGGTTAAATTCTCTTTGAAAAAGGCATCTTCAAGATATAATTTATTTTTTTGCTGATAAAAAGAGGCGAGCAATTCCAGCACTTAAAATTGGAGATTGTGTATGACTTTCTACAAAGAATATTCGCCTGAAAGTTCCTTCCATGAAGTTTGCTCCACGTTTTATTGGTCCTTATAAAATCGTTCAAGTGATAAATCCTGTTTGTTTTAAGCTGTCTGTCACGGGCACTAGGAGTCTTTACCCAGGGATCACCAGGTGATAGGCTTACCAGAGCAGTATAGGTGGTAATATGGTACTCTGGTAGCAGGGTGATCACGGAACAGGAAATAGCAGATGATGAGATGCTCAGGAAAGTCTATGACTAGCAGCACTGGCAATATGGAGGTAATAATACACGAGGAACTGTATGGACAAAGGACACGTGAAGGTAGTCAGTGGTCTGCGGTAGCAAGTTGTACCACTGCTATAGTGAGGAGGAATGTCCAACAGAAACGAGGAGGTGATGAGAGTCAGTGGTCTGCGGATAGCAAGTTGTACCGCTGTCTGAGTGAAGGAATGGAATCCAAGTGGAGGTATCCGGGGAGTCAGTGGTCTGCGTTAGCAAGTTGTACCACTGCTATGTGAGAGGATACTGGAACAGGTGAAACTGGAAACAAGGGTCAGTGGTCTGCCACTAGCAAGTTGTACCACTGAATATATATGTGAGGAGGTGCACGGGGAGAGACTGCAACACAAGATATACACGGGCACCTTAACTTTGATCCACAGTAATATGCACAATATATATGTATATATGACTGAACAACACTGCCAATATAGAAAGTCTCTTGAAGTAATCCAGCACGAGATAACACAGTCAATGATGGCAATAGACTCAGCGGATAGCAAACTCCAGAGGAGAACCAACAGTGTCCAGCAAGGTATGCAATACACAGCACAGTCAATCAGAAGTATGCATACCGTGGTTCAGAAGCAGGCAGTCAGACAGGAGTGCAGAGATACCTGAACGGCAGGAGGCCGGCAGGATGCAAAGTTCCTGGATGGGTGAAGCGGTGGTCTAATAGGTGCAGCGCACAGGTAGGTAGACCAGCAGGGAACACAGGAAAGCGTGGAGAGCGGATCAGCAGTAGATGGATGAGTAGCGCTGAGGAGTAGCAGCAGCAGGTCTCTGCGGAAACACGGAGGTAGCCAATAGCAACCAGCAGGTGCAGTAACGATGGGACACGGGAGAGCAGAGTTGAACTGGAACTGTTGATCACGGAGAGTAGTGGATAGCAATAGTGGCAGCAGTCTCAAGGAAACACGGGAGAGTTGACAAGAACTGAAGACTGAAGCGCACAGAGGCAGCGGATAGGAATCAGCCAAACAGTCACGATGAAACACAGATGGGCTGCAGGTTGAAGACTGTAATGCACGGAGGCAGCGGATAGGAATCAGCTAACAGTCACGATGATGAAACACAGACGAGTTGCAGGTTGAAGACTGTAGTGCACGGAGGCAGCGGATAGGAATCAGCTAGCAGTCACGATGATGAAACACAGACGAGTTGCAGGTTGAAGACTGTAGTGCACGGAGGCAGCGGATAGGAATCAGCTAACAGTCACGATGATGAAACACAGACGAGTTGCAGGTTGAAGACTGTAGTGCGCAGAGGCAGCGGATAGGAATCAGCTAACAGTCACAATGATGAACAGGTGAGTGGATGTGGATGAAAGACTGTAGTGCACGGAGGCAGTGGATAGGCATCAGCTAACAGTCCCAATAATACATGGTAGAGTTGAAGTGGTTAGAAGACTGTAGTGCACGGAGGCAGCGGATAGGAATCAGCTCACAGTCACGATGATACACAGAAGGGTAGCTGTGGTATGGGAACCACAGTAGTAGAAGTGGTTTGGAAACCACAGAGGTAGAAGTGGTTTGGAAACCACAGGAATCAGCTGGGCTGAATAAACGAGGAAACACAGGAACACCTTCAGAGACTCATGGGGAATGAGACTCCGAGATCAGGCAACGTGGTGTTGACCACAGGTGCTTAATATAGGGAGGTTGCCTGATCTGCCAATTAAGTTAAAGGAACATACACTGAAGGTTTAGAAAGGGCTGCGCATGCGCAGTCCCTCAGGATGGAGGACGGCCACGGTTCCTAAATGTCCGGGAAGAAGCACTCACAGTCCGGTGAGTGACAGTACCCCCCCTTTTAAAGGTGGGCACAGAACGCCTGGAACCGGGCTTGTCCGGATTTTTGGAATAAAACTTCTTCAGAAGGGCAGGAGCATTAAGATCTTCAGCTTTGATCCATGAACGCTCTTCAGGACCAAAGCCCTTCCAATGAACGAGGAAACGGAGGACTCCTCGCGAAATTTTTGCATCCAATACCTCAGTAATCTCGAAATCCTCCTCCTGATGAACTTGGACTGGCTGCGGTGCTGAGGGAGGAGTCGAGAAACGGTTGATGATGAGAGGTTTGAGCAAGGACACATGGAAGGCATTGGAAATCCGAAGATTCTTAGAAAGAAGAAGTTTAACACATACTGGATTGATAACTTGAATGATCCTATATGGATCAATAAAACGAGGGGCGAATTTCATAGATGGAACCTTCAAACGAATATTTTTGGTAGATAACCAGACACGATCTCCAATTTTTAGTGGTGGAATAGCCCGCCTCTTCTTATCTGCGAAAGACTTATATTTGTTAGATGTCTTCTTTAAACAGGTTTTGACTTGAGACCAGATATTTTTGAAGGTCTGACAAGCAGTCTCCACAGCAGGAACTTGGGTGGGAGGGAGGGCAGAAAATTCCGGAAAAGACGGATGGTGACCGTAGACCACAAAGAATGGAGTTTTGGATGATGACTCATGGTACATGTTGTTATGGGCGAATTCAGCCCAAGGAAGCAATTCTACCCAGTTGTCTTGGTTGGCTGAAGAGAACATCCTTATAAAAGTCTCAAGATCTTGATTGACTCGTTCCGTTTGTCCGTTAGATTGCGGATGGTAAGACGATGAGAGTGCTAATCGTATGCCCAAGGTTTTACAAAGGGCCCGCCAGAATCTGGAAACGAATTGTACTCCTCTATCTGACACAATCTCAGACGGACATCCATGGATGCGGAAGATTTCTTTAATGAAATGTTCAGCCAGAGTAGACGAGGAAGGTAAACCGGACAGAGGGACGAAATGAGCCATCTTCGAAAATCTGTCTACCACTACCCAAATAGTATTGTGATTCTTACTTGGCGGCAAATCAGTAACGAAATCCATACTAATATGGGTCCAAGGCTTGGACGGAATGGGTAGTGGTCGCAGCAACCCTGCTGGAGTTCTGAGGGAGGATTTGAACTGAGAACATAAATCACAGGAAGCAATAAACTCTTTGACGTCTCTCCTCATTGAAGGCCACCAGTAACTTCGAGAGAGAATCTCAAAGGTCTTGTGTTCACCGGCGTGTCCAGAAAAACGAGAGGCATGGAACCACGAAAGGATTTTCCTCCTCAGAGTAGGAGGCACGAGGGTCTTCCCAAATGGTAGCATCTTGGTGGATGAAGCAGCCAGAGAAATACATTTGGGGTCTAGAATAGCATGGTTGGGAACCTCTTCTACATCAGAGGACGTCACAAAAGCTTGAGATAGAGCGTCAGCTTTCTTGTTCTTAGCGGCTGGTTTGAAGGTTATAATTAATTCAAAACGGGAAAAGAAAAGAGACCATCTTGCTTGACGAGGGTTCAAGCATTGGGCAGATTGCAAATATGACAAGTTCTTATGATCCGTGAAGATCGTCACCGGATGGCGAGCTCCTTCCAACAAGTATCTCCATTCCTCTAATGCAGCTTTGATGGCCAGCAACTCCTTGTCCCCGATAGTATAATTTTTCTCTGCGGGCAGAAGACCCCGAGAGTAGAAGGCACAAGGATGTAATTTTTGTTGCTCCGAGCGTTGGGAGAGAATGGCTCCTAAGCCCACATTAGAGGCATCTACTTCTAGGAAGAAAGGGAGTGTCACATCAGGCTGTCGAAGAATGGGAGCAGACGAGAAGGACTCTTTGAGAATTTGAAAGGCTTGGAGAGCCTCAAATGACCATTGCTTAGTATTAGCCCCTTTCCGAGTCAGGGCCACAATAGGAGATGCAATGGAAGAAAAGTCTTGAATGAAGCGTCTATAGTAATTGGCAAAACCTAAAAAACGCTGGATGGCACGAAGAGTAGTTGGCTGAGGCCAATGTAATACAGCATTTACTTTGTCTGGATCCATCTTCAGGCCAACTCCGGAAACTATATACCCCAAGAATGGAATCTGGGGTAACTCGAATGAACATTTTTCCAATTTACAGAACAATGAATTTTTCCGTAGTCTGGAGAGGACCTCTGCCACATGTTGGTGATGAGAAGGCAGGTCCTGTGAGAAGATCAATATGTCGTCCAGGTAGACAACGACACATACATATAATAAGTCCCGAAAGATCTCATTGATGAAGCCTTGGAAAACAGCGGGGGCATTACACAGCCCGAAGGGCATTACTAAATATTCGTAATGCCCATCTCTGGTGTTGAACGCGGTCTTCCATTCGTCACCGGAACGGATTCTATTTAAATTGTAGGCACCACGAAGATCCAACTTAGTAAATATCCGAGCTCCCTTGATGCGATCGAATAGCTCAGTGATCAGCGGAATGGGATAGCGATTCTTGATAGTAATGGCGTTGAGTCCACGAAAATCTATACAAGGGCGTAATGATCCATCCTTCTTTTTGACGAAGAAGAACCCAGCTCCAGCGGGGGAGGTGGAAGGTCGAATAAACCCACGCTGGAGATTCTCCTGTATGTACTCAGATGTGGCTTGAGTCTCAGGTAACGAGAGAGGATAGACCCGACCCCTGGGAGGAGTCTTGCCAGGTAGAAGGTCGATCGGACAATCCCAAGAAAGATGAGGAGGAAGACGTTCAGACTGAGCTTTATCAAACACATCGGCAAACGAAGCATACTGAGGAGGGAGTCCCGGGGAGGAAGATGAGATGGAAGATTGCTGTACTTTAAGAGGAATAACTTGGGAAAGGCAACGATGGTGACATTCAGACCCCCAAGACGTAACTTGAGGGGTGCGCCAGTCAATCTGGGGAGAGTGACACTGAAGCCATGGAAGGCCTAAGACAATCGGACTTGTCGTAACTGGAAGAATTAAAAACGAAATTTCTTCATGGTGTAGTACACCAATCTGAAGAGTTACTGGAGACGTACTCTGGGTGATGAGACCATTGATGAGACGTGATCCATCTATAGCCGTCACAGTAATGGGTGTTTTTAAAGTAATCACTGGTAGGGACCATTGATTCACTAGTGATTTAGAAATGAAATTTCCTGCTGCTCCGGAATCAATCAATGCCTGTGACTCAAAGGATTTGGTAGCAAAGGAAATCGTAACATCAAAAGCGCAGACTTTAGATTTCATAGACAATGGAGAGGACTCCAGGGACCCTAACTTCACCTCTCCAGAACTAGTTAGGGCCTGGCATTTCCCGATCTCTTAGGGCAAGAGCTGAGCATATGCGTGGAATCAGCACAATAGATACAGAGTCTATTCTTTACTCTTCGTTTCCTCTCCTCTGAAGATAATTTGGAACGTCCTATCTCCATGGGAATCACAGAGGGTGGAGCTGGACAAAATTGAGGGTTTGAACGAAGAGGTGCTTTGACAGCCGTTTTTTTCTCAGACTCTCTTTCACGAAATCTCCTATCTACACGATGGCAAAGAGAGATCAAATCTTCTAGTGACGAAGGAAGCTCTTGGGTAGTCAGTGCATCTTTAATTTTATCGGAGAGCCCCTGCCAGAAGGCGGCAACTAATGCTTCAGTGTTCCACTGAAGTTCAGAGGCTAAGATCCTAAATTGAATGACATACTGGCCTACTGTATGGGAGCCTTGTCGCAAACGAAGAATGCTGGAAGCAGCGGAGGTCACACGACCTGGTTCATCGAACACACTTCGGAACGTGGAAATGAATTTGGCACTATCTTGTAGAATTGGATCGTTTCTTTCCCACAGAAGGGAGGCCCAAGCCAGGGCTTGTCCAGAAAACAATGAGATAAGATAGGCCACTCTGGAACGATGGGTAGAAAAATTTTGAGGTTGGAGTTCAAAATGGACTGAACATTGGTTAAGGAAACCTCTACAAGTTTTGGGGTCCCCGTCATATTTTGACGGAGTAGGCAGGTGAAGCGTAGAAGCTGTAGACACCTGGGATGGCACTGGGGAAACGGAGGAAAGCACAGGAGCTTCAATATTAGCTGTAACAGTCTGTCCAGATGTTCCTTGGGAGGTTAACGATTGGTAACATTGAAGTAACAGCTGTTGGCGAGCATCCTGTTGCTCCACACGGCTGACCAGATGCTGCAGCATCTCTTTAGCGGTAGGTTCCGTATCTGGGTCTGTCATGGCCTGATCTTACTGTCACGGGCACTAGGAGTCTTTACCCAGGGATCACCAGGTGATAGGCTTACCAGAGCAGTATAGGTGGTAATATGGTACTCTGGTAGCAGGGTGATCACGGAACAGGAAATAGCAGATGATGAGATGCTCAGGAAAGTCTATGACTAGCAGCACTGGCAATATGGAGGTAATAATACACGAGGAACTGTATGGACAAAGGACACGTGAAGGTAGTCAGCGGTCTGCGGATAGCAAGTTGTACCGCTGTCTGAGTGAAGGAATGGAATCCAAGTGGAGGTATCCGGGGAGTCAGTGGTCTGCGTTAGCAAGTTGTACCACTGCTATGTGAGAGGATACTGGAACAGGTGAAACTGGAAACAGGGGTCAGTGGTCTGCCACTAGCAAGTTGTACCACTGAATATATATGTGAGGAGGTGCACGGGGAGAGACTGCAACACAAGATATACACGGGCACCTTAACTTTGATCCACAGTAATATGCACAATATATATGTATATATGACTGAACAACACTGCCAATATAGAAAGTCTCTTGAAGTAATCCAGCACGAGATAACACAGTCAATGATGGCAATAGACTCAGCGGATAGCAAACTCCAGAGGAGAACCAACAGTGTCCAGCAAGGTATGCAATACACAGCACAGTCAATCAGAAGTATGCATACCGTGGTTCAGAAGCAGGCAGTCAGACAGGAGTGCAGAGATACCTGAACGGCAGGAGGCCGGCAGGATGCAAAGTTCCTGGATGGGTGAAGCGGTGGTCTAGTAGGTGCAGCGCACAGGTAGGTAGACCAGCAGGGAACACAGGAAAGCGTGGAGAGCGGATCAGCAGTAGATGGATGAGTAGCGCTGAGGAGTAGCAGCAGCAGGTCTCTGCGGAAACACGGAGGTAGCCAATAGCAACCAGCAGGTGCAGTAACGATGGGACACGGGAGAGCAGAGTTGAACTGGAACTGTTGATCACGGAGAGTAGCGGATAGCAATAGTGGCAGCAGTCTCAAGGAAACACGGGAGAGTTGACAAGAACTGAAGACTGAAGCGCACAGAGGCAGCGGATAGGAATCAGCCAAACAGTCACGATGAAACACAGACGGGTTGCAGGTTGAAGACTGTAATGCACGGAGGCAGCGGATAGGAATCAGCTAACAGTCACGATGATGAAACACAGACGAGTTGCAGGTTGAAGACTGTAGTGCACGGAGGCAGCGGATAGGAATCAGCTAGCAGTCACGATGATGAAACACAGACGAGTTGCAGGTTGAAGACTGTAGTGCACGGAGGCAGCGGATAGGAATCAGCTAACAGTCACGATGATGAAACACAGACGAGTTGCAGGTTGAAGACTGTAGTGCGCAGAGGCAGCGGATAGGAATCAGCTCACAGTCACGATGATACACAGAAGGGTAGCTGTGGTATGGGAACCACAGTAGTAGAAGTGGTTTGGAAACCACAGAGGTAGAAGTGGTTTGGAAACCACAGGAATCAGCTGGACTGAATAAACGAGGAAACACAGGAACACCTTCAGAGACTCATGGGGAATGAGACTCCGAGATCAGGCAACGTGGTGTTGACCACAGGTGCTTAATATAGGGAGGTTGCCTGATCTGCCAATTAAGTTAAAGGAACATACACTGAAGGTTTAGAAAGGGCTGCGCATGCGCAGTCCCTCAGGATGGAGGACGGCCACGGTTCCTAAATGTCCGGGAAGAAGCACTCACAGTCCGGTGAGTGACACTGTCTTTACCGTATCTCCAATTCCTTCCACGTTTCATTACTCAAACCTCTCATCATCAACCGATTTTCTGTTCCTTCTTCAGTATCTCGCCCAGTTCAAGCTCAACAAGAGGAGGAGTTTGAGATTACTCATATACTTGATGCTAAAATCTCTAGGGGAGTCCTTCGCTTCCTAGTGCATTGGAAAGGTTTTGGTCCAGAGGAGCGCTCTTGGATCCATGCAGATGATCTTAATGCACCAGCTCTTCTGAAAAAGTTTTATTCCAAATATCCGGACAAACCTGGTTCTAAGTGTTCTGTGCCCACTTTTAAAAGGTTGGGACATGGGTCTCTCTCGCTACTGCCGGTGCCTCTCCTGAGCTGCGGCCGTCCGCCATATTGACTAAGATTGCGCATGTGCAGAAACCCTGAACTGTTAATACCTCGCCTCCAGTGTCATTGGTAATTAATCAGTACTTAAGGCACCTGTTGCCCTATTAGCTTTGCCTGTTCTTGGTTCTCATTCCTTGAGACTCTGAGGTGTTTCCTGTTTCTGCTCGTGTTATCCGTTTGTTCTGGACAAGTCTCCTCTCCACATCGGTAGTAGAACTTACCCGCTGCAGTCTACTCTCGCTACCTCTGTTACCTGTCTGCTTCTGGACAAGTCTTCTCTCCACATCGGTAGTAGAACTTACCTGTTGCAGACTACTCTCGCTACCTCCGTTACCTGCCTGCTTCAGGACAAGTCTTCTCTCCACATCGGTAGTAGAACTTACCCGCTGCAGACTACTCTCGCTACCTCCGTTACCTGCCTGCTTCTGGACAAGTCTCCTCACCACATCGGTAGTAGAACTTACCCGCTGCAGACTACTCTCGCTACCTATGTTACCTGCCTGCTCCTGGACAACTCTCCTCTATACATCAGTGGTACAACTTGCCTATTGCAGACCACTCACGTTACTCCGTTTCACGCCTGCACCTGGACAAGTCTTCCCTTCACATCAGTGGTAAAACTTGCCTATTGCAGACCACTCACGTTACTCCGTTCCATGCCTGCGCCTGGACAAGTCTTCCCTTCACATCAGTGGTACAACTTGCCAATTGCAGACCACTCATGCTATTCTGTTACACACCTGCGCAGGACAAGTCTTCTCTACATATCCGTGGTGAAACTTACCAGCTGTAGACCATTCATGTTTCCTTGTGATATAGCTACTACTCTGTATGGTACCTATTAGCTGGACTAAAGTCTACAAGTGCCTCTGTGTTGTAGCTGAAAGTCGCTGACTCTTCTACTATATTGTTGATTGGTCTTTGCCTAACGTTATCCAGTTATCAAGTACTGGCCTGCTA
Source organism: Mixophyes fleayi (assembly GCF_038048845.1). Classification (NCBI taxonomy): domain Eukaryota; kingdom Metazoa; phylum Chordata; class Amphibia; order Anura; family Limnodynastidae; genus Mixophyes; species Mixophyes fleayi. The sequence goes on along the minus strand of NC_134403.1, from coordinate 117,876,925 downwards.
TATGCTACCTGCGTGCCAAGGCACTTGGACTCTTTCCTCATTTTATCCTGTTTACTAAACTGCTGTACCATCACAGTTCCACGGTGCCAAGACTCAGCATTTATACTATTGACATTCCTTTCCTTTATTCTACTGTATGGTTCCACTGATTCACCACACTACCCAGAGGTCTGCACTTCTGGTAAGTGTAGCTACACCTGGTGAATTCTGGGTAAAACTCCTAGTGCCCATGACAGCTGCTACATTTCAGTCGATGGTTATGACACACGACAGCACAGATCTGGAGGTAATTGGGTGTAGCATGTACACTTGAATCAGCATGCAGATCGGGATTTGTTTTTTTGTTAATTAAATTGGTAAAGATATTGTATCGTTAGTATTTTGTTGTAGTGTGTACCTAGCTTAAGTGATGCTACAAATTGTAATGGGACTGACGTAATTGTAATGAGAGCCTCTTGAGAACCATGACATACCCTAATTCTCTCTGACAGAGATGGTTCTCCAATCACTTAAGTTCGCTAAGTAACTCGGATTATGAAACACCTTTACTAGTCAATCCCTCACTAGGTCTAGGAGTGAGAAAAATACAATAAATATCCTTGCCTTCCACATAATTTTCTTGAGCTGTGGGTCATCTGTTAGCACTGCTATAGCTTTTGTTCCTTTTCTGTTAACAGAAACTGTCCCTTCATCCTGCAATCTTAGCACCCATGTTAACTGTGGCTCTTCCTGTATTGTATTGTTCGGTCTTTCAGTTCTCTTTGTGTTGACTAATAATTTCCTCTACTGCTCTATAAATGGCATTGTAATATATAGTATCTTCATCAGCATTATCTTAACCAATATGTTGTCTTTTTCTATTTTTGGCGCTTACTTTTCACATTTGCATTTGCATCTCCCTCATCATACAATATTTTTAACTCTATTATTTCACTTGAGTCATCTGTCTCAACTTATTGACTTCACGGGACCCCAAATTTTGTTTAGAATTATAGATCTCATTTTAGCTCTGTGAACCTTCTTTTCTTGCTTCTTTCTCTTAGCATTCACTGCTATAGTCAGAAGGGTCCTATATATTTTTCTTCAAACTCCACTATTCTGCACTTTATTCACATACATCCCTTTGTTAGCAACACTGATCTGTACCTCTGAACTTTTCTTTTTAAATACCTTACATATATATAAAAGAAGTTAAGAAAATAAATAAAAATCTGAAAGTAGACGGAACAAACTGCCCCAATTTTGAGTTGCATTATGTGTGTATGTGTTCCAATCTGGGGCTGCAGCTAGCCATACTGACTTTGCCTTTACTTATCTTGTTGAGTGTAAGACAATTCTTATCTGCAAAGGATTCTGGCACAGGGGGGGCCGCACAGTCACCCTCACGCAGAAACTCAGCAGGTAGAAAATTAATGAAGTAAATAAAACAAAAAAATGTTTAATTAGCTTTAGTTTTGTTACTTGGCTCCTGAAGAAGGGAGGGATATCATCATCATCATCATTTATTTATTTAGCGCCACTAATTCCGCAAAGCTGTACAGAGAACTCACTCACATCAGTCCCTGCCCCATTGGGGCTTACAGTCTAAATTCCCTAACACACACACACAGACAGACAGACACACAGAGATATTCTAACAGTCCAGACAAAGTCTCTGTCCATAATAAGGCTCAATCAGGACTTCATCACCAAATACATTTAATTGCACAGTATAAAACACATATGATTAATGATAATAAGCTTTGCATATGACACCACAGCACCATTTGCTGGTAAGCATACATTGCTAGCATCCATAATGAAGCTATGAAGCTACAAGGTTCAATGCTGTTGCAGAAAGCTTTATTAGCCTATGCTGTCACAGGAGCACTAAAATCAGCATCTAGCCTAAACAATTAGAACAGAGAGTACAAGAAAAATGCCCCTACTTTTAGGTGAGCTATTTCAGGTTTAATGATCGGTGAAACTAATGATCTATCATCAATGACTAGAACGGTTCAAGAAATCTGTTCAAAGAGGAAAGGAAGATTATGTTTAGAAGCAAAGAATAGTTATGAAATGTAAACTACTCTATTTATATAAAAATGTAGCTTCCACCTCCATGCATGTATGGCAATAAAGTGTGATTATAATGTAGAATACAGTGAGAATATATTGCAGCAGCTATTTTTGTCAGCTATCTGTACATGTAGCTACCAAATGTTTAGCTTGAAGTTTAAGCATATCCACTCAACTACATGTTTTCAATGCAACAACTGAAACACCCTGAGGCATTCTCATATTAGCATGAAATTACTTACCACTCATTGATATGTATCAAACTAGCACAGGCAAGCAAGTGGGTATGCCCCATAAAGGTCCACATGAATAAAACTGGCCATTTACCCTTTCTAACACTGCACAAGCACTCACATTGATTTATTCTTTGAACTGCAATGTGATTTCTGTATACATATATATATATATATATATATATATATATATATACACACAGTCATGGCCAAAAATATGGGTGCCCTTGCACTTTTTTTCTAATAATGCACAATTTCTCCCAGCAAATTGGTTAAAGTAAACAATATTTTGGTATCCACATATATATTGTTTTAGCTTATTACACATAGAAATGCAAAAGTGGACTGGAAAAAAATTATATGATGATATTTTGTGGTTGTTGTGCTGCATCTGGCACTGGGTGCCTTAAACGTGTGCATTACATTATGAAATCTGGAGATTACCAGGCCATTTTGGAGCACAAGGTTGAACCAAGTGTCAGAAAACCGGGTCTCCATTGAAGGTCATAAGTTTATGAGCAGGACAATGACACACCCAAAATGCACCCAGGAATGGATTCAAAACAAAATGCTGGACTCTTATCAAGGGGGCATGAGTCCAAATATAAATTCCATAGAACATCTATGGAGATTTCTGATAACTGTAGTTGGGAGAATGCACCCTTAACATATCAGTAGAGAGTTGCAAGAAGAGTAGAGAGGGGCAGGAATCTCACAAAAGTTATAGGAAATGGTTGATGGCCAAATGCTATGTTACTAAATATTATGTGTAGGAAGTCAATAATCTTATCAATGCCATTCATTTTCATTTTCTAAATTAAATGGATTTACAGTATTAAATTCAAAATAAAAAAGCAAACGTTTTGTAATATTAACAGAGAAATAATTATAAAGAGCAAATACTGTTGTCTATTTAAATTTATATCAAAAGAAAAATGTGAGTTGTTTTAAAAAAAAGTTCAAAGGTGAGAATATATTATGCACACAACTGTAATATTTGACAGATTTGTAGAGTAAAGGGAAAGTTGGAATCTATCTCCCTAAATTCTGTGTTTGCCCCTGTAGAGTAGGAACATATTCAAAATGCTGAATTTTTTTCGAATTTTTGAAAAATGTTGTGTTCAATGGAGCACATATGACGACAGCCTTAAAATAAAATTAAACTCTGGCATTGAACAGGGTATGTTTTTTCTTTAAGATAATTTTGTCATCATGACATTTAGCAGGCAGTGCATTAAATGTGATAGGACTTAAAAGTATTTCCTTTCCTAATAACAACCTCCCAACCTAATTTGCATTTTGCATAGCTATTTTCCGTTCCAAATTTTTCTGCACTGCTGCTAAGAACAAAACCATCCCACTATTTCTACTATAACCTTTTTCTTCCTGAATCAGAAAATGCTTTTTTACGCACAGCTACTTTTATGCTATAATCATACTGACTCTAAAGATTGTACAACTAATGGAAATAATGGACCACCTGTCAACAAGCTGTCACAAATGTTTTAAATGTTCTAATATTTTTCCTCCCAACGCCTGCACAGACTCCATCTCATTCTTTTTCTCTGCATACAGTAGTTTCCCTATAGTGATATTGAATACTGTTGATTAGCTACAAAACATTCAATGCAGTTACAAATGGTCCCAAAGGATCAGAATGTTCTGTAAATATGTGCTTCCTTTGGCCACCCTCTATGATGTATTGCTATTTATTCTTGCAATGTACTTTTACTAAAGAAAAAAATACTGACCAAGAAAAAAATCCTTTCCATTATAAAATGTATTGCACAATTTATATTTCAGATATTTTGATTCTGAAAAACCATTGTGACATATTGTTCTAAAGCATAAGTATTAAATTAGAAAACATGCAAGTTTATAAATGCACAAATTGCAATTATGTGTATGATATATATTTAGTGATAATTGCCTTATTTACTTTTCAAAGGAAAATATGTATTGTAGAAAGTATTCTAGATTCATTGATGATATCCTAGTTTTCTGGCCTGCCACTGATTAATATCTAATTTAATTCAACCAACAATTCAGAAAGTTTACTATATCCAAGTGTGACACTAAAGTAATGTTACACTGAGATCAATTTCTTGGATACTTCCATAAAAAAAAAAAAAATGTAATACAAAAATCCAGCAGCAAAAAACAATGGATCATTCAGCATACTTTAAATGGACCAGTTTTCACCACAAACATGTCAAAAATTGTATTATCTACTGTCAGTGGCATTTGCTCTGGTGCTGTGGAAAGGGACTTATACCTTAATTTTCTGAATATTGTATTCTTAAATAAATACTACTATCCTGTATCAGTTGACAATAACATTTTCAAAAAGATATCCATAGTCCTACAATATAAACAGAAACAGGAAAACAACTGGTACCTCTGGTAATAACCTACAATTTGCATCTAGAAATACTAAGGAGAAAAACAAGGCACTTGCTAACAATGCTGCACAATGACTGATGAGAAAAATGTCCAGACTATGTGCTTCTTTGTTAATGGCAGCCCTGAAATTTGAAGAATATCTTTGTCAGAAGCGCACCGTCTCATACTACAGAAACTATTTCCTTTTCATACAATATTAAGTGATGTGGGACTACAGATAGAATATTCATTCCCAACACAGAGAAATATTAAAAAGTTCTTGGTACCTTAATTTATGCTACATAAATTAAGGTACCTAAAATTGTCCATTAAAACTTACTGTATTTATAAGAAATGGCCAAGTCTGAAAATAAATATCACTCTATTCAAAAAAATGGAGACATGTTGAAGCCGCACATCAAATTTGGGATTGCACTTAAAAAGTCATGGGTACCCAAAGATAATGCTATATGATGGAGGCTGGATGGGGTGAAAGAACATGTATTCCATATGATGTACCCCTTCTTTCAGGGGCGATATCTCAGATCTGATGATGGGTGGAACTAAAGATCTATCATCAATGACTTCAACTGTTCATTTAATCTGTTCAAAGAGCACAGGAAGATTATGTTGTGTAGTAAAGGATAAGTTAATAAAATTCCCCACAGCTTCAGAATCCACAGGTGTTTATTGGAGAAACACCCCGATAGAGGGCAACCAAAATAACTGGATGAAGACATGATCTAAGAATAGGAAATAAAATAGAAGCTCCACTCTCGGATGTTGGTCTGATAGAGAAGGTGGATATGATATTATTACAGTACCGGCAAAGTCGAAAGGACCATCTGATGTGAAAATCCAGCATGTTTCTTAATAAATTATTTAAGTTGCACTCAACTTCACAAATCACATCCAGTGTCTCTCGCAATCCTGTAACCTCTAGCCAACAACATTGTCTACATTCACTGCTTCTTCAATCAGGAAGTCACTAGACCAGTTGCTTATTATTTCCCATCTTGACTAAAATAGTGTCATCTTCGCTTGCGTTCCCCTCACCACCCTGCCCCTCTACAATCCATCCTGAATGCTGCAGCCATACTAATCTTCCTCTCCCACTGCTACTCATCTGTTGCCCCACTCTGTGAATCCCTTCAGTGGCTCCCATTGCTTCCAGAATTCAGTTCATGCTGCTCACCTGGGGGTTATGGGTAACTGATGTCATTAGTGACGTCATACCCGGAAGTAAGAGCTATCGAGCGGCAGCACCGCTACACGCTCTCTGACAGATTTATCTTAATGGTCAGTGAAATTTCTAATATACCTATACAGTGCCGCTTTTTCTATTCCTGGGTTAGCAGTAACCAACTGCTAATGATCGGCGTTTTGCTATTCATTCATTAAAAGGGACAATGTCTGCATACACAGTGTACTAACACACTCTAACAGCGCTGATATTCTTCCCAGGGTTCACAATGACTATGAACCATTAATTAATGCTTTAATGTTTAGCACAGTAAGTGACTACATTTGCATGGATATATTTTGTACTAAAACGTCTGACCATACCCAGATATAGCAAGGTTTTCATTATTCTATCAGCTAACAACTATATCTATTGAGGGACAAATGACCCTATACTTTAAATAATTTATATATTAATGTTATGCTGATCTAAGTTTTTGATCCAGGCATTTAGGATCTATCTGATCCATTTCAGATTTAATAAAGGGTGATCAATGGACTTTATTATCTATCTATTATTGAGAGTATAGATAAGATATTACATTAAGATCCTCTATAGTATATCTACCCATTCTGATCCCCTTTCTCCATATTTCTCATCCCACATATATACTGAGGATGATGTTGCTTGGAATATATAATTAATAATATACCCCTGCTATTATTCCTAGCTCTACTGTCCGTGGTATAATTTTATACACTTTTTTGCAAATGGTTTGCACGTTTTCTTTTCTCTTTTATTTCACCTTTTTTATGAGGATAATAAATCTCAATGGAGATATGTTTTTAATTTATTACTACGAATAAAGGCATTTCGCCCTATAAAAATTTAAATATAATTTTGATATTAGATCATCTGATTTGTTCCTACCATACGATTACTAGAACAGGCATCAGTATGGTATGTGAGAGATATTCTCAATTATTTAAACTGGATTAGGAGTGCTCTAGTAATCCATTTCTTTTCTCCTTTTTCCTACTCATGCTGCTTACCTACAAGGTCCTCACTAATGCTGTCCCTCCCTATATTCTGCTATGTTATACAACCCAGCTCAACTACTCCACTCTGCCTCAGACCTTCAACTCTATCCCCCTCTCATAACCTCCACCCACTCCTGTCTCCATGACGTCTCCTAAGATGCTCCCATTCTATGGAACACCTTTGCCCCCCCAGAATGTGCTTCAACCTACAATACTTCAAATGCTCCATCAAAAGTCCCCTCTTCATGCTTACATACTCTACTCCCTCCTAGACCCCTAAATATATACACAACCTCTTATTTTCCTATCCTCCAAAGCTACTCATGTCCCTTTACACATACATTACCGTATTACTCATTCGCTCTAGATTGCATTCTCTCATGGGAAGTGTCCTTTCTACCCTATGTCTCATGTTTGTCTACCTCGTACAACCCTTATGTCATGTCTTATGCTGAATGTTTTGCTGTTTATTCACTCGCACGAAATGGAATTCTAATTTATATTCATGCTTACTTTCATTGCGATCTCATGATTATCCATGCATGTGTTATAATGCTTAATTGTATTCATATATCTGTTATCATATTAATTGCATTCATGCCATTATGTGTACTGCATTTATGTACAGGGCCGCCTTCAGAAAAAATCGGGCCCAGTACGGGCCCCCCGTGCCACCCGGCCCCCCCCCCCCTCATGAGCGCCCCCCCAAGAGCAACACATATTTTCATACTTACCTGGGGGCCCGCCGCTGGTCTCCGCTATTCTGTCTTCAGCCTGGCTGTCACCGTGACAGCCAGGCACCACGATCCGATCGCAGGGGTGGAGGATTCATTCCCCCTGCGATCATGTGATCTGTCACAGGCAGAGCACATGATCGCAGGGGGAATGAATCCTCCACCCCTGCCATCGGATCCTGGTGCCTGGCTGTCACGGTGACAACCAGGCTGAAGACAGAATAGCGGAGACCAGCGGCGGGCCCCAGGTAAGTCTGTGCTGAGCTGTTGTACCGGGCCCCCTGGTGAGCCCGGGCCCGGTACAACAGTACCCCCCGTACCCCCCTGATGGCGGCCCTGTTTATGTATTCATGTAATCATGTAATCCTGTCATATCTGTAAGAATGTGCTGCTCTACAGATTATGCGTCTCCTTATAAGCAAATTATGATGATCGTAATGGTGATGATTATGATCATAGGTAAATCTCGAAATGTCATCTCTTCTTTAAGACATCCAGTAAGTGGCAAAAAACAAATAGCTCAAATTATTTTAGTAAGTGAATTAATTTGAACCAGCTTGGTGCAAAGACCTTGAATTTTTGAAAAATCAAAATTTGTTTTTTGCTCGACCATTATGTGGTAGTATTTATAACTGCTAATCTATTAATTCAAATTCAAACTTTGAACTCAAAGTACGAGGTCACAACTCACAGCTAAAATACATTAAAATAAACAGTAAAATTGTGCCTTTTCTGCATGTTTACTAGTACTAGTATTGTTAGCATTAGAATATACACTGGCCTTTATTGTGTTTGAGTTTCAATGACATTGTTCTGCACTTTAATCATTAAAAGTACTGTAAAATGTAATCACTTAAGCTCTATACAAGATTGAACATGTTAGAACTGGCTTGAACATGGTTGAAACTGCTCACCTCGCCCAAATTTATATTTAGTGCAATTTTTTTAGTCTATCTAAATTTCTACAATCTGTCACAAGTTTCTGAATCAGTTAAAAAATGCCAATCCAACCCACCATAGAAATGTAAAAAAAAAGTGCAGCCTCCACAAGAACATGTTTGCCCCAACAAATCTGGCAACATAAGTGTAATAAAAGTTTTTCTTTAGCATACTGTATTGCCCTACAAACATGAGAATAACAAAGTATGGACATTTATAAATATATAAATATAAATGCATCAAGTAAATAACTTCTGATTTTCTGAGTAAACAAAGGGCCTGATTCATTAGCAGGCATATTCTGAGCACAACTTGCGTAGCATAATATATTTACAAGAGCGCAAGCAATGTACAGCCAAATTAATCAAGCAGTGGATCTCCAGATACGTACCAAGATGAATTCAGTTGTAAGTTGCCTACGTGTCACTCACCGGACTGTGAGTGCTTCTTCCCGGACATTTAGGAACCGTGGCCGTCCGCCATCCTGAGGGTCTGTGCATGCGCAGCCCTTTCTAATTCTTCTGTGTATGTTCCTTTAACTTAATTGGCAGATCAGGCAACACTCCCTATATTAAGCACCTGTGGTGAATACCACGTTGCCTGATCTTGGAGTCTCATTCCCCATGAGCCTCTGAAGGTGTTCCTGTGTTTCCTCGTGTATTCAGCGCTGCTGATTCTTGTGGTTTCCAAACCACTTCTACCTACTGTGGTTTCCAAACCACTTCTACTACTGTGGTTCCCATACCACTTCTACCTTCCTGTATATCATCGTGACTGTTAGCTGATTCCTATCCGCTGCCTCCGTGCACTACAGTCTTCAATCCACATCTACTCACCTGTGCATCATCGTGACTGTTAGCTGATTCCTATCCGCTGCCTCCGTGCACTACAGTCTTCAATCTACATCTACTCACCTGTGCATCATCGTGACTGTTAGCTGATTCCTATCCGCTGCCTCCGTGCACTACAGTCTTCAACCTGCAACTCGTCTGTGTTCCATCGTGACTGTTGGCTGATTCCTATCCGCTGCCTCTGTGCGCTTCAGTCTTCAGCTCATCTCAACTCTCCCGTGTTTCCTCGAGACTGCCACTACTATTGCTATCCGCTACTCTCCGTGATCATCAGTACCAGCTCAACTCTGCTCTCCCGTGTGCCATCGTTACTGCACCTGCGGGTTGCTATTGGCTACCTCCGTGTGTCCGCAGAGTCCTGCTGCCGCTTCTCCTCATCTCTACTCGTCCTTCAACTGCTGATCCACTCTCCATGCTTTCCTGTGTTCCCGCTGGTCTCTACCCGCCTGTCAGCATTGGATTCGTGTCTCACTACTTACCTCCCCGCTAGACCATCGCTATTCTTCAGGGTCCTCCAGGAGTCCAGTTCCACACTCTACTGATTCCTGTGTATACGTTTCCCTGCTGGTCTACCTACCTGTGCGCTGCACCTACTTGACTACCGCTTCACCCATCCAGGGACTTCGCTTCCTGCCGGCCTCCTGCCGTTCAGGTATCTCTGCACTCCTGTCTGACAGCCTGCTTCTGAACCACGGTATGCATACTTCTCATTGACTGTGCTGGTGTATTGCATATCTTGCTGGACTGTGTTGGTTCTTCTCTGGAGTTTGCTATCCGCTGAGTCTACTGCCATCATTGACTGTGTTATCTTGTGCCGGATTACCTCAAGAGACTTTCTATTATTACAGTGCTGTTCAGTCATTTATATATTGTGCATATTATTGTGGATCAAGTTTAAGGTGCCCGTGTATCTCCTGTGTTGCAGTCTCTCCCCGTGCTCCTCCTCACATATATATTCAGTGGTACAACTTGCTAGAGGCAGACCACTGATCCCTGTTCCCTGTGTCACTTGTTTCAGTATCCTTTCACATAGCAGTGGTACAACTTGCTAACGCAGACCACTGACTCCCCGGATACCTCCACTTGGATTCCATTCCTTCACTCAAGACAGCGGTACAACTTGCTATCCGCAGACCGCTGACTTTCATCACCTCCTCGTTTCTGTTGGACATTCCTCCTCACTATAGCAGTGGTACAACTTGCTACCGCAGACCACTGACTACCTTCACGTGTCCTTTGTCCATACAGTTCCTCGTGTATTATTACCTCCATATTACCAGTGCTGCTAGTCATAGACTTTCCTGAGCATCTCATCATCTGCTATTTCCTGTTCCGTGATCACCCTGCTACCAGAGTACCATAATACCACCTATATTGCTCTGGTAAGCCTATCACCTGGTGATCCCTGGGTAAAGACTCCTAGTGCCCGTGACAGTAAGATCAGGCCATGACAGACCCAGATACGGAACCTACAGCCAAGGAGATGCTGCAGCATCTGGTCAACCGTGTGGAGCAACAGGATGCTCGCCAACAGCTGTTACTTCAATGTTACCAATCGTTAACCTCCCAAGGAACATCTGGACAGACTGTTACAGCTAATATTGAAGCTCCTGTGCTTTCCTCCGTTTCCCCAGTGCCATCCCAGGTGTCTACAGCTTCCACGCTTCACCTGCCTACTCCGTCAAAGTACGATGGAGACCCCAAAACTTGTAGGGGTTTCCTTAACCAATGCTCAGTTCATTTTGAGCTCCAACCTCAAAATTTTTCTACCCATCGTTCCAGAGTGGCCTATCTTATCTCATTGTTTTCTGGACAAGCTTTGGCTTGGGCCTCCCCTCTGTGGGAGAGAAATGATCCAATACTACAAGATAGTGCCAAATTCATTTCTACGTTCCGAAGCGTGTTCGATGAACCAGGTCGTGTGACCTCCGCTGCTTCCAGCATTCTTCGTTTACGACAAGGTCCTCATACAGTAGGCCAGTACGTCATTCAATTTAGGATCTTAGCCTCTGAACTTCAGTGGAACACGGAAGCATTAATTGCCGCCTTCTGGCAGGGGCTCTCCGATAAAATTAAAGATGCACTGACTACCCAAGAGCTTCCTTTGTCACTAGAAGATTTGATCTCTCTTTGCCATCGTGTAGACATGAGATTTCGTGAAAGAGAATCTGAGAAAACAACTTCTGTTAAAGCACCTCTTCGTTCAACCCCTCAATTTCGTCCAGCTTCACCTTCTGTGATTCCCATGGAGATAGGACGTTCCAAATTATCTTTAGAAGAGAGGAAACGAAGAGTCAAGAATAGACTCTGTATCTATTCTGCTGATTCCACACATATGCTCAGCTCTTGCCCTAAGAAATCGGGAAATGCCAGGCCCTAACTAGTTCTGGAGAGGTGAAGTTAGGGTCCCTGGAGTCCTCTCCATCTTCTAGGAAATTAAAAGTCTGCGCTTTTGATGTTACGATTTCCTTTGCTACCAAATCCTTTGAGTCACAGGCATTGATTGATTCTGGAGCAGCAGGAAATTTCATTTCTAAATCCCTAGTGAATCAATGGTCTCTACCAGTGATTACTTTAAAAACACCGATTACTGTGACTGCTATAGATGGATCACGTCTCATCAATGGTCTCATCACCCAGAGTACGTCTCCAGTAACACTTCAGATTGGTGTGCTGCACCATGAAGAAATTTCGTTTTTAATTCTTCCAGTTACGACAAGTCCGATTGTCTTAGGCCTTCCATGGCTTCAGTGTCACTCTCCCCAGATTGACTGGCGCACTCCTCAAGTTACGTCTTGGGGAGCTGAATGTCATCATCGTTGCCTTTCTCAAGTTATTCCTCTTAGAGTACAGCAATCTTCCATCTCATCTTCCTCACCGGGACTCCCTCCTCAGTATGCTTCATTTGCCGATGTGTTTGATAAAGCTCAGTCTGAACGTCTTCCTCCTCATCGTTCTTGGGATTGTCCGATCGACCTTCTACCTGGCAAGACTCCTCCCAGGGGTCGGGTCTATCCACTTTCTTTACCTGAAACTCAAGCCACATCTGAGTACATACAGGAGAATCTCCAGCGAGGGTTTATTCGACCTTCCACCTCTCCCGCTGGAGCCGGGTTCTTCTTCGTTAAAAAGAAGGATGGATCACTACGCCCCTGCATAGATTTTCGTGGACTCAACGCCATTACTATCAAGAATCGGTATCCCATTCCGCTGATCACTGAGCTATTCGATCGCATCAGGGGAGCTCGGATCTTTACTAAGTTGGATCTTCGTGGTGCCTACAATTTAATTAGAATCCGTTCCGGTGACGAATGGAAGACAGCGTTCAACACCAGAGATGGGCATTACGAGTATCTAGTAATGCCTTTCGGGTTGTGCAATGCCCCCGCTGTTTTCCAAGGCTTCATCAATGAGATCTTTCGGGACTTATTATATGTATGTGTCGTTGTCTACCTGGACGACATATTGATCTTTTCACAGGACCTGCCTTCTCATCACCAACATGTGGCAGAGGTCCTCTCCAGACTACGGAAAAACTCATTGTTCTGTAAATTAGAAAAATGTTCATTCGAGTTGCCCCAGATTCCATTCTTGGGGTATATAGTTTCCGGAGTTGGCCTGAAGATGGATCCAGATAAGGTGAATGCTGTACTACATTGGCCCCAGCCAACTACTCTTCGTGCTATCCAGCGTTTTTTAGGTTTTGCCAATTACTATAGACGCTTCATTCAAGACTTTTCATCCATTGCCTCTCCTATTGTGGCCCTGACTCGTAAAGGGGCTAATACTAAGCAATGGTCATCTGAGGCTCTCCAAGCCTTTCAAATTCTCAAAGAGTCCTTCTCCTCTGCTCCCATTCTTCGACAGCCTGATGTGACACTTCCCTTCTTCCTAGAAGTAGATGCCTCTAATGTGGGCTTAGGAGCCATTCTCTCCCAACGCTCGGAGCAACAAAAATTCCATCCTTGTGCCTTTTACTCTCGGGGTCTCCTGCCTGCAGAGAGAAATTATACTATTGGGGACAAGGAGTTGCTGGCTATCAAAGCTGCATTAGAGGAGTGGAGATACTTATTGGAAGGAGCTCGCCATCCGGTGACGATTTTCACGGATCATAAGAACCTGTCATATCTACAGTCTGCTCAATGCTTGAACCCTCGTCAAGCAAGATGGTCTCTTTTCTTTTCCCGTTTTGAATTAATTATAACCTTCAAACCAGCTGCTAAGAACAAAAAAGCTGACACTCTATCTCGAGCTTTTGTGACGTCCTCTGACGTTGAAGAGGTTCCCAACCATGCTATTCTAGACCCCAAATGTATCTCGCTGGCTGCTTCATCCACCTAAATGCTACCATTTGGGAAGACCCTCGTGCCTCCTACTCTGAGGAGGAAAATCCTTTCGTGGTTCCATGCCTCTCGTTTTTCTGGACACGCCGGTGAACACCAGACCCTTGAGATTCTCTCTCGAAGTTACTGGTGGCCTTCAATGAGGAGAGACGTCAAAGAGTTTATTGCTTCCTGTGATTTATGTTCTCAGTTCAAATCCTCCCGCAGAACCCCAGCAGGGTTGCTGCGACCACTACCCATTCCGTCCAAGCCTTGGACCCATATTAGTATGGATTTCGTTACTGATTTGCCACCTAGTAAGAATTATAATACTATTTGGGTAGTGGTAGACAGATTTTCGAAGATGGCTCATTTTGTCCCTTTGTCTGGTTTGCCTTCCTCGTCTACTCTGGCTGAACATTTCATTAAAGAAATCTTTCGTATTCATGGATGTCCGTCTGAGATTGTGTCAGATAGAGGAGTACAATTCGTTTCCAGATTCTGGCGGGCCCTTTGTAAAACCTTGGGCATATGATTAGCACTCTCATCTTCTTACCATCCGCAATCTAACGGACAAACTGAACGGGTCAATCAAGATCTCGAGACCTTTATAAGGATGTTCTCTTCAGCCAATCAAGACAACTGGGTAGAAATGCTTCCTTGGGCTGAATTCGCCCATAACAACATGTACCATGAGTCATCATCCAAAACTCCATTCTTTGTGGTCTACGGTCACCATCCGTCTTTTCCGGAATTTCCTGCCCTCCCTCCCACCCAAGTTCCTGCTGTGGAGACTGCTTGTCAGACCTTCAAAAATATCTGGTCTCAGGTGAAAACCTGTTTAAAGAAGACATCTAACAAATATAAGTCTTTCGCAGAAAAGAAGAGGCGGGCTATTCCACCACTAAAAATTGGAGATCATGTCTGGTTATCTACCAAAAATATTCGTTTGAAGGTTCCATCTATGAAATTCGCTCCTCGTTTTATTGGTCCATATAGGATCGTTCAAGTAATCAATCCAGTGTGTGTTAAACTTCTTCTTCCTAAGAATCTTCGGATTTCCAATGCCTTCCATGTGTCCTTGCTCAAACCTCTCATCATCAACCGTTTCTCGACTCCTCCTTCAGCACCTCAGCCAGTTCAAGTTCATCAGGAGGAAGATTTCGAGATTACTGAGGTATTGGATGCAAAAATTTTGCGAGGAGTTCTCCGTTTCCTCGTTCATTGGAAGGGCTTTGGTCCTGAAGAGCGTTCATGGATCAAAGATGAAGATCTTAATGCTCCAGCTCTTCTGAAGAAGTTTTATTCCAAAAATCCGGACAAGCCCGGTTCCAGGCGTTCTGTACCCACCTTTAAAAGGGGGGGTACTGTCACTCACCGGACTGTGAGTGCTTCTTCCCGGACATTTAGGAACCGTGGCCGTCCGCCATCCTGAGGGTATGCGCATGCGCAGCCCTTTCTAATTCTTCTGTGTATGTTCCTTTGACTTAATTGGCAGATCAGGCAACACTCCCTATATTAAGCACCTGTGGTGAATACCACGTTGCCTGATCTTGGAGTCTCATTCCCCATGAGCCTCTGAAGGTGTTCCTGTGTTTCCTCGTGTATTCAGCGCTGCTGATTCTTGTGGTTTCCAAACCACTTCTACCTACTGTGGTTTCCAAACCACTTCTACTACTGTGGTTCCCATACCACTTCTACCTTCCTGTATATCATCGTGACTGTTAGCTGATTCCTATCCGCTGCCTCCGTGCACTACAGTCTTCAATCTACATCTACTCACCTGTGCATCATCGTGACTGTTAGCTGATTCCTATCCGCTGCCTCCGTGCACTACAGTCTTCAACCTGCAACTCGTCTGTGTTCCATCATGACTGTTAGCTGATTCCTATCCGCTGCCTCCGTGCACTACAGTCTTCAATCTACATCTACTCACCTGTGCATCATCGTGACTGTTAGCTGATTCCTATCCGCTGCCTCCGTGCACTACAGTCTTCAACCTGCAACTCGTCTGTGTTCCATTGTGACTGTTGGCTGATTCCTATCCGCTGCCTCTGTGCGCTTCAGTCTTCAGCTCATCTCAACTCTCCCGTGTTTCCTCGAGACTGCCACTACTATTGCTATCCGCTACTCTCCGTGATCATCAGTACCAGCTCAACTCTGCTCTCCCGTGTGCCATCGTTACTGCACCTGCGGGTTGCTATTGGCTACCTCCGTGTGTCCGCAGAGTCCTGCTGCCGCTTCTCCTCATCTCTACTCGTCCTTCAACTGCTGATCCACTCTCCATGCTTTCCTGTGTTCCCGCTGGTCTCTACCCGCCTGTCAGCATTGGATTCGTGTCTCACTACTTACCTCCCCGCTAGACCATCGCTATTCTTCAGGGTCCTCCAGGAGTCCAGTTCCACACTCTACTGATTCCTGTGTATACGTTTCCCTGCTGGTCTACCTACCTGTGCGCTGCACCTACTTGACTACCGCTTCACCCATCCAGGGACTTCGCTTCCTGCCGGCCTCCTGCCGTTCAGGTATCTCTGCACTCCTGTCTGACAGCCTGCTTCTGAACCACGGTATGCATACTTCTCATTGACTGTGCTGGTGTATTGCATATCTTGCTGGACTGTGTTGGTTCTTCTCTGGAGTTTGCTATCCGCTGAGTCTACTGCCATCATTGACTGTGTTATCTTGTGCCGGATTACCTCAAGAGACTTTCTATTATTACAGTGCTGTTCGTAATTTATATATTGTGCATATTATTGTGGATCAAGTTTAAGGTGCCCGTGTATCTCCTGTGTTGCAGTCTTTCCCCGTGCTCCTCCTCACATATATATTCAGTGGTACAACTTGCTAGAGGCAGACCACTGATCCCTGTTCCCTGTGTCACTTGTTTCAGTATCCTTTCACATAGCAGTGGTACAACTTGCTAACGCAGACCACTGACTCCCCGGATACCTCCACTTGGATTCCATTCCTTCACTCAAGACAGCGGTACAACTTGCTATCCGCAGACCGCTGACTTTCATCACCTCCTCGTTTCTGTTGGACATTCCTCCTCACTATAGCAGTGGTACAACTTGCTACCGCAGACCACTGACTACCTTCACGTGTCCTTTGTCCATACAGTTCCTCGTGTATTATTACCTCCATATTACCAGTGCTGCTAGTCATAGACTTTCCTGAGTATCTCATCATCTGCTATTTCCTGTTCCGTGATCACTCTGCTACCAGAGTACCATAATACCACCTATATTGCTCTGGTAAGCCTATCACCTGGTGATCCCTGGGTAAAGACTCCTAGTGCCCGTGACAGTAAGATCAGGCCATGACAGACCCAGATACGGAACCTACAGCCAAGGAGATGCTGCAGCATCTGGTCAACCGTGTGGAGCAACAGGATGCTCGCCAACAGCTGTTACTTCAATGTTACCAATCGTTAACCTCCCAAGGAACATCTGGACAGACTGTTACAGCTAATATTGAAGCTCCTGTGCTTTCCTCCGTTTCCCCAGTGCCATCCCAGGGGTCTACAGCTTCCACGCTTCACCTGCCTACTCCGTCAAAGTACGATGGAGACCCCAAAACTTGTAGGGGTTTCCTTAACCAATGCTCAGTTCATTTTGAGCTCCAACCTCAAAATTTTTCTACCCATCGTTCCAGAGTGGCCTATCTTATCTCATTGTTTTCTGGACAAGCTTTGGCTTGGGCCTCCCCTCTGTAGGAGAGAAATGATCCAATACTACAAGATAGTGCCAAATTCATTTCTACGTTCCGAAGTGTGTTCGATGAACCAGGTCGTGTGACCTCCGCTGCTTCCAGCATTCTTCGTTTATGACAAAGTCCTCATACAGTAGGCCAGTACGTCATTCAATTTAGGATCTTAGCCTCTGAACTTCAGTGGAACACGGAAGCATTAATTGCCGCCTTCTGGCAGGGGCTCTCCGATAAAATTAAAGATGCACTGACTACCCAAGAGCTTCCTTCGTCACTAGAAGATTTGATCTCTCTTTGCCATCGTGTAGACATGAGATTTCGTGAAAGAGAATCTGAGAAAACAACTTCTGTTAAAGCACCTCTTCGTTCAACCCCTCAATTTCGTCCAGCTTCACCTTCTGTGATTCCCATGGAGATAGGACGTTCCAAATTATCTTTAGAAGAGAGGAAACGAAGAGTCAAGAATAGACTCTGTATCTATTCTGCTGATTCCACACATATGCTCAGCTCTTGCCCTAAGAAATCGGGAAATGCCAGGCCCTAACTAGTTCTGGAGAGGTGAAGTTAGGGTCCCTGGAGTCCTCTCCATCTTCTAGGAAATTAAAAGTCTGCGCTTTTGATGTTACGATTTCCTTTGCTACCAAATCCTTTGAGTCACAGGCATTGATTGATTCTGGAGCAGCAGGAAATTTCATTTCTAAATCCCTAGTGAATCAATGGTCTCTACCAGTGATTACTTTAAAAACACCGATTACTGTGACTGCTATAGATGGATCACGTCTCATCAATGGTCTCATCACCCAGAGTACGTCTCCAGTAACACTTCAGATTGGTGTGCTGCACCATGAAGAAATTTCGTTTTTAATTCTTCCAGTTACGACAAGTCCGATTGTCTTAGGCCTTCCATGGCTTCAGTGTCACTCTCCCCAGATTGACTGGCGCACTCCTCAAGTGACGTCTTGGGGAGCTGAATGTCATCATCGTTGCCTTTCTCAAGTTATTCCTCTTAGAGTACAGCAATCTTCCATCTCATCTTCCTCACCGGGACTCCCTCCTCAGTATGCTTCATTTGCCGATGTGTTTGATAAAGCTCAGTCTGAACGTCTTCCTCCTCATCGTTCTTGGGATTGTCCGATCGACCTTCTACCTGGCAAGACTCCTCCCAGGGGTCGGGTCTATCCACTTTCTTTACCTGAAACTCAAGCCACATCTGAGTACATACAGGAGAATCTCCAGCGAGGGTTTATTCGACCTTCCACCTCTCCCGCTGGAGCCGGGTTCTTCTTCGTTAAAAAGAAGGATGGATCACTACGCCCCTGCATAGATTTTCGTGGACTCAACGCCATTACTATCAAGAATCGGTATCCCATTCCGCTGATCACTGAGCTATTCGATCGCATCAGGGGAGCTCGGATCTTTACTAAGTTGGATCTTCGTGGTGCCTACAATTTAATTAGAATCCGTTCCGGTGACGAATGGAAGACAGCGTTCAACACCAGAGATGGGCATTACGAGTATCTAGTAATGCCTTTCGGGTTGTGCAATGCCCCCGCTGTTTTCCAAGGCTTCATCAATGAGATCTTTCGGGACTTCTTATATGTATGTGTCGTTGTCTACCTGGACGACATATTGATCTTTTCACAGGACCTGCCTTCTCATCACCAACATGTGGCAGAGGTCCTCTCCAGACTACGGAAAAACTCATTGTTCTGTAAATTAGAAAAATGTTCATTCGA
The DNA here is from genome assembly GCF_038048845.1 of Mixophyes fleayi. Taxonomy (NCBI): domain Eukaryota; kingdom Metazoa; phylum Chordata; class Amphibia; order Anura; family Limnodynastidae; genus Mixophyes; species Mixophyes fleayi. The sequence continues at coordinate 117,857,739 of NC_134403.1, read as the reverse complement.
GTTGCCCCATATTCCATTCTTGGGGTATATAGTTTCCGGAGTTGGCCTGAAGGTGGATCCAGATAAGGTGAATGCTGTACTACATTGGCCCCAGCCAACTACTCTTCGTGCTATCCAGCGTTTTTTAGGTTTTGCCAATTACTATAGACGCTTCATTCAAGACTTTTCATCCATTGCCTCTCCTATTGTGGCCCTGACTCGTAAAGGGGCTAATACTAAGCAATGGTCATCTGAGGCTCTCCAAGCCTTTCAAATTCTCAAAGAGTCCTTCTCCTCTGCTCCCATTCTTCGACAGCCTGATGTGACACTTCCCTTCTTCCTAGAAGTAGATGCCTCTAATGTGGGCTTAGGAGCCATTCTCTCCCAACGCTCGGAACAACAAAAATTCCATCCTTGTGCCTTTTACTCTCGGGGTCTCCTGCCTGCAGAGAGAAATTATACTATTGGGGACAAGGAGTTGCTGGCTATCAAAGCTGCATTAGAGGAGTGGAGATACTTATTGGAAGGAGCTCGCCATCCGGTGACGATTTTCACGGATCATAAGAACCTGTCATATCTACAGTCTGCTCAATGCTTGAACCCTCGTCAAGCAAGATGGTCTCTTTTCTTTTCCCGTTTTGAATTAATTATAACCTTCAAACCAGCTGCTAAGAACAAAAAAGCTGACACTCTATCTCGAGCTTTTGTGACGTCCTCTGACGTTGAAGAGGTTCCCAACCATGCTATTCTAGACCCCAAATGTATCTCGCTGGCTGCTTCATCCACCAAAATGCTACCATTTGGGAAGACCCTCGTGCCTCCTACTCTGAGGAGGAAAATCCTTTCGTGGTTCCATGCCTCTCGTTTTTCTGGACACGCCGGTGAACACAAGACCCTTGAGATTCTCTCTCGAAGTTACTGGTGGCCTTCAATGAGGAGAGACGTCAAAGAGTTTATTGCTTCCTGTGATTTATGTTCTCAGTTCAAATCCTCCCGCAGAACCCCAGCAGGGTTGCTGCGACCACTACCCATTCCGTCCAAGCCTTGGACCCATATTAGTATGGATTTCGTTACTGATTTGCCACCTAGTAAGAATTATAATACTATTTGGGTAGTGGTAGACAGATTTTCGAAGATGGCTCATTTTGTCCCTTTGTCTGGTTTGCCTTCCTCATCTACTCTGGCTGAACATTTCATTAAAGAAATCTTTCGTATTCATGGATGTCCGTCTGAGATTGTGTCAGATAGAGGAGTACAATTCGTTTCCAGATTCTGGCGGGCCCTTTGTAAAACCTTGGGCATATGATTAGCACTCTCATCTTCTTACCATCCGCAATCTAACGGACAAACTGAACGGGTCAATCAAGATCTCGAGACCTTTATAAGGATGTTCTCTTCAGCCAATCAAGACAACTGGGTAGAATTGCTTCCTTGGGCTGAATTCGCCCATACCAACATGTACCATGAGTCATCATCCAAAACTCCATTCTTTGTGGTCTACGGTCACCATCCGTCTTTTCCGGAATTTCCTGCCCTCCCTCCCACCCAAGTTCCTGCTGTGGAGACTGCTTGTCAGACCTTCAAAAATATCTGGTCTCAGGTCAAAACCTGTTTAAAGAAGACATCTAACAAATATAAGTCTTTCGCAGATAAGAAGAGGCGGGCTATTCCACCACTAAAAATTGGAGATTGTGTCTGGTTATCTACCAAAAATATTCGTTTGAAGGTTCCATCTATGAAATTCGCTCCTCGTTTTATTGGTCCATATAGGATCGTTCAAGTAATCAATCCAGTGTGTGTTAAACTTCTTCTTCCTAAGAATTTTCGGATTTCCAATGCCTTCCATGTGTCCTTGCTCAAACCTCTCATCATCAACCGTTTCTCGACTCCTCCTTCAGCACCTCAGCCAGTTCAAGTTCATCAGGAGGAAGATTTTGAGATTACTGAGGTATTGGATGCAAAAATTTCGCGAGGAGTTCTCCGTTTCCTCGTTCATTGGAAGGGCTTTGGTCCTGAAGAGCGTTCATGGATCAAAGATGAAGATCTTAATGCTCCAGCTCTTCTGAAGAAGTTTTATTCCAAAAATCCGGACAAGCCCGGTTCCAGGCGTTCTGTGCCCACCTTTAAAAGGGGGGGTACTGTCACTCACCGGACTGTGAGTGCTTCTTCCCGGACATTTAGGAACCGTGGCCGTCCGCCATCCTGAGGGTCTGCGCATGCGCAGCCCTTTCTAATTCTTCTGTGTATGTTCCTTTAACTTAATTGGCAGATCAGGCAACACTCCCTATATTAAGCACCTGTGGTGAATACCACGTTGCCTGATCTTGGAGTCTTATTCCCCATGAGCCTCTGAAGGTGTTCTTGTGTTTCCTCGTGTATTCAGCGCTGCTGATTCTTGTGGTTTCCAAACCACTTCTACCTACTGTGGTTTCCAAACCACTTCTACTACTGTGGTTCCCATACCACTTCTACGTTCCTGTATATCATCGTGACTGTTAGCTGATTCCTATCCGCTGCCTCCGTGCACTACAGTCTTCAATCTACATCTACTCACCTGTGCATCATCGTGACTGTTAGCTGATTCCTATCCGCTGCCTCCGTGCACTACAGTCTTCAACCTGCAACTCGTCTGTGTTCCATCATGACTGTTAGCTGATTCCTATCCGCTGCCTCCGTGCACTACAGTCTTCAATCTACATCTACTCACCTGTGCATCATCGTGACTGTTAGCTGATTCCTATCCGCTGCCTCCGTGCACTACAGTCTTCAACCTGCAACTCGTCTGTGTTCCATCGTGACTGTTGGCTGATTCCTATCCGCTGCCTCTGTGCGCTTCAGTCTTTAGCTCATCTCAACTCTCCCGTGTTTCCTCGAGACTGCCACTACTATTGCTATCCGCTACTCACCGTGATCATCAGTACCAGCTCAACTCTGCTCTCCCGTGTGCCATCGTTACTGCACCTGCGGGTTGCTATTGGCTACCTCCGTGTGTCCGCAGAGTCCTGCTGCCGCTTCTCCTCATCTCTACTCGTCCTTCAACTGCTGATCCACTCTCCATGCTTTCCTGTGTTCCCGCTGGTCTCTACCCGCCTGTCAGCATTGGATTCGTGTCTCACTACTTACCTCCCCGCTAGACCATCGCTATTCTTCAGGGTCCTCCAGGAGTCCAGTTCCACACTCTACTGATTCCTGTGTATACGTTTCCCTGCTGGTCTACCTACCTGTGCGCTGCACCTACTTGTTTACCGCTTCACCCATCCAGGGACTTCGCTTCCTGCCGGCCTCCTGCCGTTCAGGTATCTCTGCACTCCTGTCTGACAGCCTGCTTCTGAACCACGGTATGCATACTTCTCATTGACTGTGCTGGTGTATTGCATATCTTGCTGGACTGTGTTGGTTCTTCTCTGGAGTTTGCTATCCGCTGAGTCTACTGCCATCATTGACTGTGTTATCTTGTGCCGGATTACCTCAAGAGACTTTCTATTATTACAGTGCTGTTCAGTCATTTATATATTGTGCATATTATTGTGGATCAAGTTTAAGGTGCCCGTGTATCTCCTGTGTTGCAGTCTCTCCCCGTGCTCCTCCTCACATATATATTCAGTGGTACAACTTGCTAGAGGCAGACCACTGATCCCTGTTCCCTGTGTCACTTGTTTCAGTATCCTTTCACATAGCAGTGGTACAACTTGCTAACGCAGACCACTGACTCCCCGGATACCTCCACTTGGATTCCATTCCTTCACTCAAGACAGCGGTACAACTTGCTATCCGCAGACCGCTGACTTTCATCACCTCCTCGTTTCTGTTGGACATTCCTCCTCACTATAGCAGTGGTACAACTTGCTACCGCAGACCACTGACTACCTTCACGTGTCCTTTGTCCATACAGTTCCTCGTGTATTATTACCTCCATATTACCAGTGCTGCTAGTCATAGACTTTCCTGAGCATCTCATCATCTGCTATTTCCTGTTCCGTGATCACCCTGCTACCAGAGTACCATAATACCACCTATATTGCTCTGGTAAGCCTATCACCTGGTGATCCCTGGGTAAAGACTCCTAGTGCCCGTGACACTACGCCATGTAAAAGGTGACATAGTGGACAGTTACATCTAACCACGAAAACTATCTGCTGAGTGCAAGATGAACTACAGACTTTAGAGTACTCTATGAAATGTCTCATTTCCTTTGACTTGTTTAGTGTTGAGATAACTTGAGTTTATTTTGTAATAATTATTATAATGAGTGTACTGTGGAGAACAATTCTTAGGTACATACCACATTATTTTGGTTTACATTGTATATATATATATATATATATATATATATATATATATAGAGTTTTGCATGTAAAACTTGCAACCAATCAGAAATGAGTATTGGTTTGCAAATGGTAATTTTGAGGTACCAGGCGAGTTTTGAAATCACTGCAAATAGTAAGATGATCAGCATTTTGGAAATCAGACTAAAAATCACTACTTAGTACATATCATGACTTGCGGACTCAAGTCGGTGGTTATCTCCTGAAATTTGCGGTGATTTTAAATAGCTGAAAAAATCTGAGCTTGATACATTTAACCCCTGGGGTTAGTTCGCCAAGATTTTTGGAACAAGATCCCTGTCGAGTTTCAAAACCAGTGTGCAAGTGTACCTAAAAGAATTGATGCAGATTTGAAGGCAAAGGGTGGTCATACCAAATATTGATTTGATTTAGATTCCACTTCTGTTCATTCACTTTGCATTTTGTCAATTGATAAAAATAAACTATTAAAACTTCTATTATTGAAACCACTCTTGCTTTGCAGCATTTCCACATCTGCCTAAAACTTTTGCACAGCACTATATATATATATATATATATATATATATATATATATTGTGGCAAAGAGGGATACTTGCCACAGTTCCCTGTCTGGGTTAAGTTTTCCTCTTTGAGCACACACACACACAGGTATTCCACATGGGTGTGATTGGTTTGCTGTGATTTGTTTGTAGTGCTTGGGGTGGAGGATAGAGACACTGTCTGTATGTGTAGGTGGGTTCACCGATGCCAGTAAGTGGCTGGCGAGGGAAGTAATGTCTAGCCAGATGTAGTTGGTGGGGATTTTCGTGTGCTGTTACTGGATATGATTGCTGTACCAGCATTGGAGCTGTTTTACCATTCTGACAACTGCTAAAAACAGCTAAATGGTTCAGCATACCTGTGCCCAATTCCTGTGAATGGTGTACTTTTTCCCAATATATATATATATATATATATATATATATATATATATATATATACATACTACTACTACTACTACTACTACTACTACTACTACTACTACTACTACTACTACTACTACTAATAATAATAAATTATTATTATTAGGATTGTTGTTAATAATAATAATAATAATAATAATAATAATAATAATAATAATAATAATAACAACAATACTAATAATAATATTAATATTATTATTATTATTATTATCTGTCCTGCACGGTAAACTCAAGGTTTATCTATAAGGAGTCGCCTTAACTCAATTCAGCAGAACACAACATAACTAAAATCAGCTGATCTGAACTATTTATTATAATTTTCAATGTATAATTATATACATTTAAAATAATATAAATATGGTATTTTCAAAGAGCTTACTTTGCAGGAGAGCTTATTTTGTATCATATATCAGGGAGTTTGTTTTATTTGAATCACACTATGTATTACACATGACAGACCCTTCATGTCGGTGACCAATAATGTGTGTGTCATTTTTGGACACTTGTTTCTGTGTTGCATTTAAATGTTTCTTTGGGATATATTACAGATCCCAGTACTGCTTTGCAGCCATGGAGTATGCTTGTGTTTCTAGTAAAAGTGCTACTTAACGGCAGCTTGTCCATCCTGGGACCTGTAATGCACCAGGGACTAATTACATTTACGTATTATTATTATTCCCCCCCACACAGTCAGGGAAGGGAAATAGTGCTTTCATCACAGGGGTGGGTACCCCTAGGGAGGTGGGCATCTTACAAACAACTGTCAGACATAGATCTACATACTTTCACAAAAGTATGAAGTAAAGGGAAAACAGCAAACATACCTAGCTAATTACAAACAGGGGGGCTCCCAAAAATGCAAATTAAATACGTCACTTCGTCCAAAAACAAAAATCCAAAGATGCTGATCTGTTTGAAGTGGGGGGAAAAGGGAAAAAATAAATATATTTAAAATGAGAAAGTGACAAGAGACACATGCAAGCTTCTTACAAAAACATACCTTTAAAAACTTAAAAAGGATGTGAAAATATAAACATATAAAATAGATAAACAGGCAAGCCACCAAAAATAAAAATAAAATTTTTGCAGTGCCTAAGAGAAAGAGAAAACATACCTCTCAAGACAAACATAAAGTGCACTATACACACACAGTACTCTATTACCACTTTAACCGCCCAACAATTTAAAGTGTGCATTAGCAAGTCTTTTATTATGGTTTGTAATGAGAGAAGTGTATGGTGGTCTGCTGTGGCATCAGATGACGAGAATGGCAGCTATGTTTGTCCATTGCTGTCAATAATGCCATGGACTTAGACATGACCCCGATCTGTTTCAAGCTTTACGTTGGTATTACTTATATTGCTACATTCAGCAGAGTATTAATCAGATCTATCCTGAGGCCAACGCATGTCCGTGTTTTTGCAAGTACTTTGCTTGCTAGTGCACTGTTTTCAGTACGTAGCTCCCGGTTCTAGGCATGGCTTTCCGCACGATATACACAAAATCGGCAGATATGTCTGCTAATGAATTAGGCCCAAAGTGTATAAGGGACTCATTTCAGTCAAAATACAATTGCACTGCTAATAGATATAAGGTGTTACCATGCATATAATAATGATATTGTTGATAAAGATATCAACATTTTCCCTGGTTTTTCAATGCTATAATATTCCTAATAGAAAAAGAAATTCTGCATGCTAATGTACCAAAATTAATTTTTCACATAATAACCTACATTCTTTGAAAAACAGACAAAATGCATGTCGTATGGTGAATGAAAATATGTGACATCTTGAATTTGGTACTATACAACTCAATACTTGCAAATAAATATATATTTTTTTACTATGACAGCAGTAAACACATGTACAGTTTAATGAAATATCATACGGAAGCTCCTGAAAACAATCACACAGCATTGCATGCTAATCAATGAGTTGCTATAGATGCACAGTGTAAATATTATGATGTTTCATCACTTGATAATTTATTTATTTATTATATTTAGCAACAGTCTGGTCTTGTTTTTTTAATTTCTGCCCCAAAAATGTGTGAGAATCTTCATCTATTGCTAAGTATTTTAAGTTGGCTTAAAATAGGAAAATGTAATTCTTTATTCTCTCGATCTTTTACAGATTTAATTAGTTATATATATTTATATACTTTCCACCTTATATTATATAATGATTCTGGTGGAAATTATAAAATACAATGGCTATAACAGGATAGGCTTTATTTGCCATTCTCTAAAGGGCTTTGCAGATTGTTTGAGTTTTGCTTACTGTCATTAACCTGCTGTTACTGACCAACCATATTGGTGCCGCTTGACCATCAGACAGTTATTGACTGTAAATGTCAACGGCACACTAACATGGTGTCCTCAGTTGTTGGAAGTGGGCAGAGCATTTACTGGTTTTACACAATGTACAGAATGTAATCCCCTCCCCTGTTCCTTTAACCAGTCCTGACTGATATCCTTTTCACACGGATCATTTTCTTACCTTATACTCAATAGTGTGTGTGTGTATGTGTGTGTTTGTGTGTGTGTGTGTGGGGTGTATTTTTCCCCTGCTCACACACTGCCAAGTTCAAGGGGACTTAATCCATCTTCTCTCTTGCTCCAAAAAGTCTGGGTTGGGAAATGTATTCTTTAAATGTCCTGCACAGAATACATACAGGACTTTTGGTCCTGTAGACTGGTGCTACAAATGTGGCCAAGGTATTGGAATAACAGTCCTTATACTGCTGTACTCTAGCCCTCAGTAGTCCAGGTTACGGAATTGCCTCCTGGAACTCCAGAAGGCTCTATTAGAAGGATGAGAAACTCTCTAGCATTGCAGTGTTGAGGTTCTCACTAACTGGAACTAGAGACGTGGCCAATATCAGATTTACTCAGATCTCCATTGGACCGGGTAAGTACCTTTACTACATTTTTACTACATCCTGAGAAATCCAAGAGATCTGAATTTTGGGGATCTGATTTGAACCAAGCCATGACTCTGTTTCTTGTGCCAAATTCAGATCTGAAATCCAGGCAAAACATAATTTTTGGTAAAATGTTGGATCTCATGGGTTTTTGAACTATAGCTTCTATATATAGCCCCCCTGTTCTCAGTTGCCAGTTTAGAAGTGATAGCATGTGAGTAGGAGGTTTGCTTTAATTCTGTGCTCAAAAAATCACTTGCAGCATGTTGGACAGGGTGAAAGAGGCTATTTATATTGCCTCTACTGTGATTTTACTGCACAGTTTATTTACAGATCAGTCTGCTGGAATTTTGTGCTGTTCAGTTGGGTGTGAGAGAGTAAGGGGTAGACAAGCAGGGGCTACTGGTTGTAATAGTATATAATAGAATATGTAGTTTAGATATCTAAACTATCTAGTGAAAAAAGTAGGGTGCTGTATGATTGTGAGCCATACACTCCAAACAAAAAATTATTTCTTGCTTTTAAAATGCCAAGTATTTCAATCTGACTACAATTATGAGAGGGGCAGTATCAGTGGCATCTGTACTATCTAGTGGAAAAAGCCTGTTGCTGTTTGATGGATCAGGAGCATCGCAGTACCAGTATTGACAGTAGTACTAGTAGAAAAGGTCAATCAAGAAGAAAGTGTAACAAGTGTGCTCAAAATCCAAACACTGTTTGTCAAACTCAAAGAATACATTAGCTCTTTATACAAGGTTTTAGGGAAAAGTTTCTGATGAATATGTTGATTTGGCCAAAAACATGAAAATAGTTAACATTCCAAACATCAGCTGCAGTGAAAAGAAAAGGCTCAGACTATGCCACTTTTTGCTAGTAGGATTCCTGATACTGCTGTCATGCATCTTTCTTAACTTCCCATGCACCACCTTTTCACTGAGAATATAGGTCTGTCACTTCCAAAACAGTCACTTAATTGCATGAAAAGAACATTGAGGCTGAATAACATCTTCAGTACTCACAGAATCCCTAGGAGAGTCTAAGGGTATCCATGAGTGCTATATGTGAGTTTGACGTTTCAGATTATGACACTGTAGTTACAGAGCAGCCTCTATCCAAAATTTGTCAACCATTTGGAAAGGTAGGAATGAGTAGTAATAATAATGATTTAGACATAGAAATTTAGGATACTACTTTGGAACTTGCTAATGTGCTAGAGAATGAGGAGAATAATTGTTAATTTGAATAATAATGTATTGTACTTGAACAAAATAATGAGGAGGATGATGATAATTGTGTTGAATTAGGCCAGCCACAAGTGGTACCACCATATGCCTATTATGATAAGCGCATTGTCATGCCAGGGCATAAGAAAAAAAAAAGCACCTCTTGTGTTTGGATATTTTTATGCCAACCCAGACACCATGTGTCAAGGCATCTGTAGCTTTTGTCACTCTACAATAAGTAGATGTAAGGACGGTGTTCATCTACGCACCTCCTCCCTGTTACGTCATTTGCAATGAGTTCATTCAAGTAGTTTGTCAAATGGGGGGAAAATTGTGTATAGTAACAAGCAGCATAGTGTCAACACTTTCATCACCAATCTCCTTGTTGTCAGTATGTAGTCCAATATCCAATATAAATTCAAACGGACTCCCCTATTAAAATCCATGTTACTCAAGAGGCATCCTTGCTCACTAAAACCGATAAAAGAAAACCAAAATGTCCTCTTTTGTCAGTGCATAAGCAAATCAACACTTTAGCCGCAAAAGTGGCAGTACCTGTCACTGAAGTGCTTGGTTTGTTAAACTATGCATGCCCTTTTTAACATATACCAAGGACAATTCCATCTTTCACATTCTACATTATGACCTTGGTCTATCATCTTGTATAAAATGTTTATTGCTGCCACTGCTGTCTGTCTAATGACCTCTTCACTTTTCATGATGCATGCTGTATAACGTTAAATAGAGAGTATGCAGGTCTTTCTCTCATAATGTTTCTTCTGGGTGCAGCCTACCTTCATCTTTCTACTTGTATAAATGTCTACTGATGTCGCTGTCTATCTAATGACCTCTGATTACTTCCACTTCCCAACTTTCGTTTACATGATGCATACTGTCTAAAATTAAATGTGTTGTATCTGTGGTCTAATTAGCCAGTACTCTGTTTCATAGGGATTGTAGCATGCTTTGCACACAAAATTTGGTTGTTTAAAATGTCTTAAACAATGAGTGGTTAGCGCAGGAAATGCTGTCTGTGGCCCATAGAATTTTTAGGCATTTTTGTCATTTAGTGACCACATTTAGGTCATTGCAGCAGCTGTTAAATAAATGACCTGCCATGCCACCAATTGAAATTAGTAGGTACGGGGCAAATAGCTAGACATTAATTTGGTCAACATTCAGAAAGTCAACAACATTACGTCGACAACTCAAGTGTCAACAGTATTATTAGGTTGACAATTTACATGCTCGATGGTATTATTAGTTTGAAAGTTCAAATATCAACAGTATGATTAGGCTGACAATTCAGTCAACAATTCACATATTTAACAGTATTAATAGGTTGACAATTCAAATGTAGACAGTATTACATGGCTAGTGTTAGGGATAGGAAGAGGGTTAGCGTTAGGGATGATACTACTGTCTAAATTTGAATTGTTTATCTCATACTACTGTCTACATTTGAATTGTTGACCTACTAATACTGTCTACATTTGAACTGTTCACCTAATATTACTGTTAATGTCATTATTGTCTACTTTTCAACCATGTCTATATTATAGTGTTGACAATATAATTATTGAGCATGTAACATATGTATCACACCCAGCAAGAGGTAGTAATGAGGTGGAAGTCCACACTTTATATGCTTTAGCAATTTTCTCAAACATTTCAGTTGTGGAGTGGCAGTTGTAAAGAGATCTTTAGAAAATAGATGGTAAATGAATGTTAATGCTATAATTAATAATATAGGAACAAAAACAGCTCAAAATCCCATGATATTACCTATTTTTCACGTTTTTTTTTATTAAATCCAGATCCAAAACCAAAACACATGAGGATTTTGGCCCAAAAAACAAAATTCAAAGATGGATTTAGAACCAAAACCAAAGCTAAAAGCAAAACATGGGGATATGTACACATTTCTAAATTAATGCTCAGGCTGATAGTATATAAAATAAAGCACATGCACATTGGGAAAAGGAAGACCCTTCAAGACACCTTTGCAGATTGTCTTTCAGTATAGGTCAGTATTATAAAAATAATGTAATTAGAGCAAGCATGAGTGTACACTTTGAAGTGTACTGTTTAGACCATAATAATAAGTAATAAATAAATAAGCAAAAAGAAAAGAAAACAAAACAGAACATAAGACCATTTTATATCCTGCAATTAGCCACACAAAGTGCAAATATGCGCCCAACTGCTTTAGTCTAAATCACCTTTATTTTTTCTTTCATCTTCTTTTCTCTAAGTATTCATTGCTCTTCCTACACTCTTCTATCTTCTTCTTTCAAAGTTGCTTTTCTTCTTTTATTTTGCTCCATAGTGTCTTCTTTATGCTCTTTTGCTTATTTCTTTAGCACTTGGTGAATAAAAGAGATAGCTTTGGTTTGCAACAGGGGACCTTGAGTGTGCTGGTGGAAACAATACAATGGGAACAGACCTGCCAAGCAAGCACAGAAGACGAAAGAACTGTATCAGCATTGAAAAACATGCAGCTTACAGCCTTAAGGTAAGTATCTTAGTATTAAGTGCTGTAAAGAAAATTATTTTCTATTTTTTCGTTCAAAAAAAGATATACTATTATTATCAACTTTTTATTAGACATCTTACACTATGTGAATAAGCAGCATTTTATGACTCAATCAGTCTTGATATTTAAAGAAAAAAAATACTACAAAATGTGTCTGTTGCAGGCTTTGTGCATCATTTCTTTTTTCAAATTAAGAATTTGGAAACCTCATTTTAGAATTATGCATGTTTAGAAAATCACATGCACTGAAAATAGTAACAAAAATGACAGCAAATATTTGCTTACCACACTATATTCTGACAATAAATAAAATAAAGACAATACATTTTTTTAAAGTAATGTTTCCAATTTTTCTTGATTCCTCAAAAACATTTTCTCAAACATTTTATCTTGAACACTAAAACAACAAGAACAAATGTAAAGTTAGGCATAGGTAGATAATTATGTGTTTAATGGTTAAACTAATTAAAGAGATGATCACAATAACGTGTCTAAGCACAGAAGAAAGTTATCTGCTATGCCTATTATTCTAAAGGTCAATGCAAGTAAGGAATGAATAAGAAGTGAATATGGTTGTAAACAACACTGTTATCATAGCTGTAAATAATAATAACAGGGAAATAAAACATGTCATTGGTAGTCCATATCGAGAAGTGAATGCAACATAATAAAATAAACTGACTTTCACAAATATTTTGTACTTTTGTTATGATGCTTTAAATCACACTTGTAAAATATGACACAACATTTTCTGTTTACTTTAATAATACTAAGTAATACAATTACACAACACATAATAAAATTAATGTTTACTAAATGCCTTTTACTTAGTACTTTTATGTGCTTATTCCATCTAAATGTAGAAAAAATAATAATTTTTTAAAACAGTATATTAGCTTTTTTTAAAAAATTGTAAATTAAGACAATACATTATTGTAATACTATAGCAACTGGATATCTTCCTGTTGGAAGATAATGAATAATGCTAATCATGACTTTAAATCATGAACCCTGAAACAGTAGAAGATTTATAATGTGGCAATAGGGGCAATTTGCCACATACTATTTAATAAGAGACTAAGGGGTAAATGTATTAATGTCCGGATTCTTCAACTCCGGAGTGTTCAGCGTCTTCGGCGATTAAATTTAAAGCGGCGCTGCATTGTAAAGGGAAAATCGCCGAAGACGCTGAACACCCCGGAGTTGAAGAATCCGTACCTTAATACATTTACCCCTAATAGTTTTTCAGGAAAACTACAGGTTCAGGCTCAGGCTACAGACACACCTAGCTGGAGCACCTGGGTGTAATTAATTAAGGGAACAGCTAGAGTAGAATTTGGGAGGAAGCTTAAATAAGTGGACTTGTGCTGTGGGTGGTGCGACTAATGTAAGTGAGTGCCCGGTGTCCAGTCAGGGGATCTGTCTAGTTAGCATTAAGGTTGCATGATTCTTTGCATTTTTTGGTGTGATGGCTGAAATTATTGGAGTAGCTGTTCATTCCATCCTGAGAAGCCTGATAAAACAATGAAGTGGTTCTGCAAATCTGTGTAAGCAGCATTTGTTTGGTGTGCTTTTCACAATAAGAATATTATAACATAAGAGACATTTTACTAGCAAGCAGAATTTACTGCAATTTTAAAGAAGAATATAATTATTCTATCCAAGCCTAGTGCTGGCAACTCAATCCATGGGTCACCTGTTACAGGGTGGATATGCAAGGAACCAACCTAGTATTTTTGATAGCCATGGAAGAGCATTTTGCATTATAGTGAATAATGCTACTGCTTATGATATATATATATATATATATATATATATATATATATATATATATATATATATATATATATTGAACTTTGAATATGTGTGGCAAGTAAAATATATGCATATATGCATTTGGTTACTTATCAACTAACTATTTAATGTTTCACAGTTTTTCCTTATATGGAGAATTTCATATAATTAAGTTCCCTTATTGTAGTAGTTTTCTGCAACATGAGATATTTTAAACACACATTTGCAAGTGCCAAACTGAAAATTCATGTTACAGATTTTGTGTAAATAAGAAGTTGTTTTATAAAGCATAAAGTCATGAAGATGGTTTAGGATCTACAGTGCCAACTGTAAAGCGCTATAGAATTTGCTGGCGCTATATAAATAAGTGTTGATAATAATGATGATTAAGGATGTGCACAGGAAATATAGACTTGGCCTTTCTGACCAGCATGAAAAGAGAACAGATTGACCCCTGATTAGTCCCAGTGATCTGGTTCAGTCAATGACATAGCTAATTGTGTGTTACGGCGTATCTGGACCAGTAGGGATGGGGTGACTGCAGGTATGTGGGCTCAAACAGTAGAAAGTTCTTAAAACCCAGGAAATTGGAATAAAGAGAGAGATGGAATTTATGTATTCAGTGGGGCCTGTACCTTCCCATTGTCTTGTGGGTCCCTGCACTCAATGTAAAAAATTTCAATAAGGAATTTAGTACAGAGGTCCATTGATATGGAACTGACTGATACCTACCCACTTAAAGTAATCATGTCATTCTGATGATCCCCGTCTCCATGCCAGTTGGGAGTTGGATCAACGTATCTGCATATTAATAAGCACTTCCTAGGCTGTGCCAACCTTGTTTTTCAGTCCAAAGAGATGCCTTACGGTGGTTGCCACTTGTGCCACATTAGAGTCCTTTGCTCCAGCAATGACACTTTTTTCTTTTTTCAGTTGTAACTAGCAAATACACAATGCTGTTAGTGGAAAGGAACTGCTCCCTGGTCCTTGCCTAAGGTAAGAAAACAAAACTTAATTAAATTAACTGAACCATGGGGGAAGGGGAGGTGGGAGAATTGTAGGTGGGGTGAAGGAAGAGATAACAGTAGGGGTGGAGAAAGAACCTTGATTTGGGAAGAGTGTGCTACCAGTGCCTGTAGAAGGGAAACATACCATTCATGAGATGTAAGAGTTCCTTCCACTCTGAGCAGAATTTAACTTTGGAGCCTTAGAATGCTGGCTTGCGTGTGCTGCATTCTGGAGCTGCAAATGCTAGCAGTAGCGGCGGTCACACATCGGAATATTAATTAAGATATGAGGATAAGACAGACAATAGCAGGGTTTGGAGAAACATGTTCAGTAGCTACATGTATCAGACATCAGCCCCATCAGCTTCCTTGCCATGTAGCATTTTCCACTCTTGCTACCCTGTGTCACACGCCGGTCCCTTAGCTAGGTGCTAGCGTGCGACTTGCCCTTTAAAGAACTATGTTGGTGCTTGTCTTCTGCTTCAGAGTGTTTACCTTTTCATGGCTGTTTTATGTTATCCTAATTGGGACCTCCTTCCGAAGCTTATTGGTTCCTGAAGACTATTTCAACCTCCTGTGATCAGGGACTCATTGCCTGATCTTCATGTTACTCACACTGCCGTGGGTTCTGACTGCATCCCTGACTCTTTGACTTCTCCTGGATGTTATCGGTTGCCGAGATTGCTTGTCATCACTGCTCTCATCGGATCCGCTGTATACCAGTTCATGGTCATCTACAAGCTGATACTATCCGTTAATTTCCATCTGCACACTGAACTGTCTCGTGAGTTGCCTATTACATCTGCGCTCATATTTGGGTCAACTACCTCTCTGCTCAAGCTGCCTATATTCTTTAGTGAACTACAATCAAGTTATCTTGTCATCTGTGGTTCTATGTCTGGCACGGCTATATTACTACTCTGCTGATTATTAAGTTGCTGGACTGTTCTCAAGAATATATTGCCGAGCTAGTAGCCAGTTCCGTTATTTAAGTTGTGTGCGTTATCAGCTGTATCTTGTTAGCAATGAACTCACGCCTCTTGGTGAAGTTGGATTATCTGTGACTCCTAGTGTTACGCACGGTTGGACTGTTATTTCCACACTGTACTTCTAAGCAACATTCCATTGCATGTTTCCAGATTACCCAAGTTCTTGGACTGCTTTAACATCTCCTGTTCCGCTGTTTGAACCATTTCGTTACCTGTAAACCATCTGCTAAAGTGAATCATATTCCATCTGGATCAGCCAAGTCTATCTACTATTCATATTGGACTTTTAGCTGTGTCAGTGATTCTCCTTTATTGCTGTGTGTGGTGTGAAGGTTTCAAGTGTTCTATATTACCATCTCAGCGTTGAACTGTTAATGCCTATCATCATGCCGTTGCTAATGGTTACCCTCTGAAGTACTTCTGTGATTGTATTGTTTTATGAACTGCCGTGTACTCAGCCCAGCTGAGTTTTATATATACATCTGTTATCTACTGTTTCTGCATCATCAAATTAATATACTAAATTGCAACACTATATCATCGTCTGTGTATTCTTCCTTGTGCTGCTCCTAAGTTGAACTATCAACCCCAGCGGGTTCTGTCTCCACCATCCTCTGCTTTTATCATCGTGGTAGAGGTTGGGGATCCATAAAATATCCATAGCCGTGACACCCTGATATCTATGAACGCATTGTCTGGAAAGTCTGGTATTTTCCCAGTGGACATGTGTGCCTGAGAATATTACTGGTATTAGTTCCCAAATGTTTTTTTTTTTAAATGTGCTCCACATCCTTTTCAAGTCTGTTTGAGGGTAACACAGCATGATACTGCATCATAGTGTCACCTTCCTGGTATTTGGCCCATATGAAAGGAAGCATGTCATCGCATTGACCTACATTATGTGAACACCCTGAGACCCCAACAATTGGACCCACTGCTTCCAGGACACTGCTGGTGGAAAGGGGTAAAGGACGTCTCCTCGAGACCTTCTATGCTGGCTAGATAATCTGCTAAAAAGAAGATGGACAATTAGATTGATGCGCAAGGTCAGGTCCTTAACTCACGGCCATTAAAACCGCGAGAGTGCATCTTCAATATTATTGTCTATTCCGGGAACATGCCATGCCTTAAAAGTGATGTTGTGCTCTAGAGAGCGCAAAACTAGATATTGCAATAAATTGACTGCCGGCATCAATGTGTGATCTGCATATTAATGCACTGCTTGACACATAGGTTTTCGCACCAAATAGACATATTATATCCTGTGAAACGTGATGACCACAGCCCTACCGCTACTATGATGGGAAAAAGCTCCAGCACCAGTAGGCTATGTACCAGACCCATGCAGCACTAGGATTCCGGCCAAAGAGCTGCACACCACTCTTCGTTAAATAAGCACCGAAACCAGTGGTCCCCGTTTGTGTGCAAATCCTACTGGCAACTGGAGATCTGTGTGTGAGGCCAAATCTGATAACAAATACAATTTATCTTGAATTTCAACCAAATCTGAGAAAAGCAGTCAAGCATGAGGTTGTGTAAAAATAGCTGTAGGCATGTGCAGCTTTCTGCAGAAAACCTTCCCCATCAGGAGATGTGCATCGTGACTGTGTTGGTGCTGGGAGTAGGTGCCATTGGGGGAGAGGGGTCAGTGACATAAGATGGCTCCTGGAGAGTAGTAAGTGAGCCCACATAGAACCTAGAAGGGTGGGGGCTGCTGCATTTTGAGTGAAGCATGGTAGGTTTGACTGAAAAAAGGGGGTTACAATGGAGCTATGCAGTCAATGTTCAATAAAGGTGTGCTTAACTTGAACGGATGCAACATTATCTGATGCAAGCTCTGGGCATCTCAAAGGTACGTGGTTTTCAGTCGTATCACTTGCACTGGCTACAGATCTGTTGTGTCAAGTGATAGTGATGACAGTCGTTTATGCATGTAAGAACATTTGTTTGCAATCAACAGCAAATGTAAAAATGCAATTTATGTACAGTAGACATTACTAACTTCATGATACATGTATTTCATGGGGTAAAACACTTTTTTCTTTGATGACTAAATTATTGACAGATGAAAATAGTTGAATAATTATTTTTCTGTGCATTCTCCTGAGACTTTATATTCCACATATATATTGTATGTATCCTGCAGAGTATTGTGTCTGTCAGTGCAGAGTGTTCCTAGATCCGTATTCAACAAGAGACATTTCTTCAGATCTGCTTGCGGATTATGGAGGTGTGTATACCCAGTTTATGTGTTTTTAAAAAAGCGCACAATACGTTTGTTTTGAGTTTATTAATAATCCATGCCTAAGATTATATATTGGGGATAATTAAGGGCCACAGCTGGGAAGCTCTGGGTTAATCTGCATCTGAAATGTGGGGTACAGTTTTAGGCATAACTTTATAAATAAGATAGGGAAATAGAAGAGCAAGAGAGCTTTCAGAGATGAACAAACTCATTAATTAATGCATTAAAAGATAAAGTGTATTTAGGTTTCTTTACATTGGGGTAAATGTGCTTTGGAGGTGACTAATACTCTTGTGATTAATATGTACAAATACATTTAAGCTCAGCACCTTTCTTTGCCTAGTCATCTTTTCATTGTGAGGATTGTTCAAGTAGCACAAGGACACTCAGTGTATCTTAAGACAAGGTGTTTTTATGTGATAAACAGCATCAATCAAAAATGTTACTACACAGAAACTAGCCAGATTGCTATTGCTCAGATTGTACATTTAGAATCTACCATGTAGTTACTGTCAGGGAAATATGAGATCATTTAATGAAATTATAGATGAGAGGGCGCTCTAGGAAAATATGTCATGGGAGGATGTACAAAAGTAGAGAGGAAGACAGTGACATTATACCTGGTCAAAATGAAAAGACAAGTTTTCAGAGACATTTATTGCCTGAGTCATTAAGGTGAGCAATGCATAAAAAAGGAGTAACTTTTAACCTGGGCAAAACCATGTTTCATTGGAGGGGGAGGTACATTTAAAATGTGGGGACAGATTTATAGTTGAAGTAGGGCATGTCCTAAATCAACTTTAAATTTCAGTGTTAACATAAAGCTATCAAATATTTGAGTGCTAGATGAAAAAACAGCCAGTGTTTAACTTATACGCAAAATAATAAACTAATTTGCACCCCTTGCATTGTACCATGGTTTGTTCCGGATAACATTTACTCCTTTTTTTGCCTTACTTTCCTTAATGACTCAGGCCCTTAATGTCTTAGAAGTTAACAAACAATGTGGTAAAAAGAAAGATAAAACAATCCAGTATACAGCCTAGGTGCAGGAATGGAAAAATCTTTGTGGCAGCAATAAGAAAGTCTTACTAGGACACAACATATATTATTCTAATTATTTTTCTCAATAAATATTGTACGAAAGATCATTCTGGATGCACTGTGAAAACTGAGAACACACATCTGACCATTTTCATTGAGATTATATATTTTTTACAAAATGGCCTGCAACCTTTCATTGTACACCATTATATATTTTCATTTAATACAATACTCATAAACATTGCACTCGTTCACTGAAAATCGCTAAGCTCCACACAACTTCTTAACATCAAGCATAAAGCAAAAGATCTATTCAGTCAGTGCTGCGTTTGCAAAATTTGAGTTTGTCGGAGAAACACTGTGGCTGGGGATTACGCAATGACAAAAAGCAAAGCCAGACTTTTAACAAAATGACTAAAGACTGCAATATAGTAACTAAGTTTTATTCCAGCACTTTTAAAGTAGAAATGCAGACATGATATTACTTTTTCAGCGTTTTTTTTTTAATCTTAAATATTACATCACAGGGTAATAAAAACAATAATTTCTGTTTTGGTGATGTATTATGTTTAATAAGGACTATTGTTATATTTTTATGTAAACATTTTTCCGGCAGTAAACAGACACTCACACAATTTAGAAAGTTATTCTTGTCTCCTGGGAGAGTAGAATAAGGTACTGGGCTTGTGTCCTGGATCCTGACTTGCTTCCTGCTCATGCAGGCCAGGTGATGGGAACCATTTGATGATGTGATAAAGTTTCAGAAGAATCTGGTCATCGTGGAGTACAGGAGTATCTACCAGGACTTCTCAGCTGACCTGATGTAAGGATAGTAAAAAAAAAACTTGACTCGCTTACTCACTGTTAACACATTCATTTAAAACAAATACTGATCAATGCAATAAATAAGCAGCCGACAATTTGTACAATTAGTGCAAACAATATGTAGAAGAACCATACAAGAAGAACCTCCTACTTCATTATACACAGGAACCATTTCTGTACAGCTCCACCTTCATGGTAAAAAACAGAGAATACAAAAGAGAATATTATATGTTAATAGTACAAATAGAAATATTAAAATACAAATAAGTAATTATATAAGAATGAGATAGATAATATAGAAACAGGTAGATATTGAAATACCTTATTGTATCACATAAATCTACTAGGTTTTATGAGTAAATAAGTATTACTAAATTAATAATAAATACAATTTTATAGTAGTATGCAGTTTAATAACAGGGAAATTTAAGTAAGCAATGTCAGAATTTAAATTGTAGAATTGAATTTTGTGGCAATATTAGATTAAGTAAAAATAATTTGCCAAAATGAAATACATATTAGAATACTAATTGGGGTAAAGATCAAGCACTCCCTGCTCCAAGTGTATTATTGCTTCCTGCTCTCTCAGGTGCTGGGAGTGAATAGAGTGATGGGTTTGGACAATTTATTGTAGAATTTAGGAGCCAGTCAATTAAATATAGGAACCATTCCAATTTTTTCAGGAACTAGTGTGATGTTTTTGATTCACAATATATAGCTCACAGACATTTTGAGTTGCATTGACCTGAAAAAAGGAAAAATAGAAAAAAAAAACAATATGGGGGCTGCAGGATAGCTCAGTGGTTATCACGTAGCCTGGGAGCCTTTGCATTATAAATATATTACATGTATTATTGATATAATTGTTATTATTGCTTTTATTATTATTATTATTATTATTATTATTATTATTATTATTATTATTATTATTAATAATAATATTATTATAATTTATAAAGCACAGATATATTATGCAGCATTGTTCATTGAGGGGATCCTGACATGACTCTGTAATGTTCATTTTGTCATTACCAATAAACATTGTCCAATGAGATTATTGTGTTTCCAACGAACAAAGAGATTTAATTTTTTCTTTCTTGTCCCTAGCTTTTAACCAGCATCCCTTGGATTGCACAAAGCGCATATTCAGTTTGTCAGCACCGGATGATATAAAGCCATAGAACTATTTGCTTTCTTTCCATATTCAGCCTTGTAGTTTGCAGTCAGGAAGATAGATTTAACACTGGCCCAGGGCTTGCTTATATGTAGTTTGAGTTAACATAAACAGTGATGATGTCACAAATATACACAGATAACACTAAGAGAGGTCTTCATTGATCCAGGGTTAAAGATGTTCCAGTAGACTGCTGGTCATAGGTCAGTTTACTTGATCTCTTCCCAAAGGAGGGGGGCAACTTACTCCAACTGTTGCCTATGTGTCTTCCCTCCAAATAACCAATTTACCTAGACCCATAAACAAAGTGCTTTTAAGTATTAATCTCATGCCATTCATAATTTGCGATCGCAATATGCAATCGCTTTCCTATTGACACCGGATAGTGAGATATAGATTAATATGAGACCAAACTCCACATATATGACATAACACACATATGGGTAACATATGATACAAAAGGTAGCAGAATAATATTTGGTATTATTAGCCTCCAGTACTAAAGCAGCAATTGGTGACTGCCATTTCTATGCAGCTACAGGTGGTGTGGTATGGTTGAAATGAGGAGAAACAGTGAATGGTGGAGACAAGAAAGATGAATCTTAAGACAGACAGCTGGTCTCAACCATCCTTCTCGTAGCTGGATTAGGAGTCTGGTGTGCCTGGGGCACTACTGTGATATAATATGGCTCTCACTTTAGACAAATACATGGGCAATACTGTGTGCACTGTTAGGGGCACACGGTTCTCTCTTCACAAGCACAGCAGTGTGAAGTGGGACATACCTCATCATTAAATTAATTGCATCCTCATTTAATAAATAAATCTATTTCCTCCTCCCCCTCAAACAGCCCTGGCAATACATTAATAGCATGTACATTTAATAAATATAAATTGAAAATTATGCGCTCTATTGACTTTGATGGATCATATATGTGTAGTGTCAGAATAAATAGGGGAATTAGTAATCAAGAAGGAGATATTGATGTCCCAATTAGCTATAGGGAAAGGGGGGTATGGGTGGAAAGGTACCCCTAGTTGTATTGATATGTTATTAGTTCCTTGGCTAAGATATGTCACTGGTAAAATGTTCTTGACAAAAACAATATCTATTATACATATAGTAGGCACAACATGTGGGTTAAAATCCATTAAATATAACATAACATTGGACATAATGAAATGTGGAACGCACGCCGCATGTCACATCTCTCACCCTCTTCCCCGTTTGACCTCCAGGCTCTGATGATCTGTCCCACATGCTCACCTGGATCAACAGCAAAGTACCACTAGCTGCATCACCGTCTTCCACATTGGGACCAGCCACATCCAGGGTAACAGTGAGTCTTCATTGGTTCCAGCACCTTTAGTCTCGGTCAGATCTCCCGTTCAATCAGATTTCTTTCTAGCTCTTCACTGACATTTGTTTTGGATCATTTGAAATCTCTATAGTTGGACGCGTGCTAGGTTGATTCTTGGTGATGAACAATATCATTGCTCATCCTGCAATTTACTATATGAGATGGGACTAATTTAACCTATTATATTTCATTGTTTGGATTTTTATCTTTATCTTTTATCTTTTTGCCTTCTTTATGTCCAATGTTAAAAAAGTGGTATTATATTATTTAATGGACTTTAACCCAACTGTTGTACCTACTATATATGTATAATAAATACTGTTTAGTCAATAACATTTCACCAGTGACATATCTTAGCCAAGGAACTAGGGACATATCAACACATCTAGGGGTACCTCCCGCCCCATACCCCCCATTCCCTATCGCTAATTTGGACATCAATATTCCCTTCTTGATTACCAATTCCCCTAGTTATACTGACACTACATATATATGATCCATCAAAGTCAATAGAGCGCATTATTTTAAATTTGTACTCATTATCCAGGGAGGGATACCCTGTATTATTGCAGCTCTTGCATCTTAGAGTAGAGCACGGTCCTATCATTTCTATAATATTTAATAAATATACCTATTTCCAATAACTATTGCCAACATTAAATATTTCATATTCATATTTCCCAAACTCAGACCTGCATTCAATGAATAACCCCCAAATCACTCCAGCAATAAATTAAAGGTCCCATCACCTCACCTTAATTTAATAGTCCCAATTATTAAATTAAATATCCAACCATCAACAAAGAAATAAATTAATATGCCTAACAGTAACTAATTAGCACCCACCCACACATCATCATTAAATTAATAGCCCACCTACCACCCTCATTACATTAAGATTTCCCCCACTTGCCTCACACTCACCTGGTTTTATTTTGAAAAGGCGCTTCTGTATGCCTCTCTTGTAGTCTGGACACATGGGTTGGCGCCTGTCATGTGGTGCGTGTCCAATGTGAGAAATCATCAGTAACAGATGCACAGAAGACAGAGGAGATAGACACACTTAGAGGAAGGGAGGGAAAGATGAACAGATAATATGATCTGCGGGTTCATGGTGGCGACTCTTCATAGAGGAGGCACCATCCAACAAGAACCATATAGTATCTGACTTGCCCCCCTTAATCTGGCTGTGATCCCTGTCCACCATTTATCATAATTGATCATCCTTCTTTTTCTGGTTCTAGAGGAGACTTTTGCTTTTATGCTGTACAGGCAGCATGTGAATATATGTCCATTTGGATCAACTGGGAGTGGACTGGTGTTCTTTTTTATTGTCATGCTTTCTGCTGCTAAAAAAATATATTTTTTGCTGTGGGTACTGCACATTAGTAAAGAGTCCCTGTAGCAGTGATAGGCAATCTGATACACTTCAGGGGTCATATGGGCTGCTCTCTAAACTTCAAAAGGGTTGCACAATATCTTTAATCTTAGAAAAAAATGTAAACACAAATCTATAATAACATCAACAGGCATTTTAAACAAGTGTTACACACTATAACAAACAAAGCTGATAATAAAGCAGGGAGGAGTCTGGGCTGCTGTAGGACTGGCTGTTGCCCATTGCTATAGTAACTACCAGCAACCAGTAGCCAGTACAAGTTGCTTAATTCCCCTTTATTGGCTGTTCTCTTAATAACTAATTGCGGGCTTATTTAGATAATAGACAGGCAAACATACAATAACAGTTTCTTGTATTATTTGTTATAATGAATTTACATGCTACATATGAATTACAGTAAAAATAACCAGTTTCATGTTATACATATCTGCTCTGCAGGACAAAATAGTGCAGTGTTATTTATATGTGGTGTGTAAATCCTCTCCCCCATTTGCTCTCAATAACTAATTGCAAGCATGTAAGAAGGTAATGTGCAAGCACATATACGGTTGCAGTTTGTAAATGTGCCCTGGCTTTAGGATCGAAAGACCCTTTAAACCAGCCCAGTTTGTCACTACCTGATAGAGAGGTGAGGAGTCTAACTACTCGGAAGTTATTCACCAGTGACCCCCGCAAGGGGATATCGGCTTGGCTGCTTCTGAGCCACAGATCGAGGCCCTCATAACTGGTATTAGGTGACATGTAGTGGGGAACTAATACAGAGATGATGGCCTGGAATACAAGTGAGGATATCAGAACGCGGATATTGGATCATTATTAGTATAGTAGTGTGCGGCAGAACTTCAGTTATTACTGAGAGTACTGGAGCCAGGAGTAACACATCCAACACAAGAGGAAAAAACTCAAAGAACTGGCAGTGAATGAATGAAACAGGTGTCCTTCAGTAATGCAACCAATAGAGGGCGCGAGCCAATAGGAAAGAATAGGGACAGTTAAAGAATCGATCGGCGCATGTGCAGACTGGAGGCAAGATGGCACCAGACAGAGGAGCCTGTGGCGTCTCCCTGATGGGGAGCTGTAATAGAACACCCCCCAGGTAAGTAGCCCGTTACCCAACCGAGCGATTGGTGGTCTCATTATGTGATAAAATGGTTATAATGGTGGAAGACAGATTAGCATGTGAACAGGTTTGGGAAGAGAGCAACTTGCCCTTCACTTTGCATCTTATTCTCAGGCACAACTATCCTTTGACAAGTGTAATTCTTAATGAGAGTACTTAGCTTTCTGCCAAGGAGCAGGCACATGTGGTTATAGAATGACTTCAGTGGCAGAATAAATAACTGACTTGCACATGTTTTCAATACACCTCTAAATTTATTAATGCTTTTATTCTGGTAGTAAATTCTGAACATTTTCTCATCCACAAGCTACTCTATACTACATACAACTCTGTTATCTGTTTAATTCCCTCAATCTGCCTCCTTTCTGGCTACTACGATCCATGGGTTTATTTCTCTTTTACCAAATTTTTTTCCCTTCTGTTCTATCCTTGGACTGGTCATTGACATAAGGGAAACAGGGATATTTGTGGTAAGAAACACACAAATATAACTATGCAGAAGAAGTTCTATTGAACTACAGTGCTCAGAATTGTTTGCCTTTTCATATATCCATAACTAAGAGGGATCACAACATTTTCCTACACCAACCAAGTTCAGTTCATTTGTGCCAAGGACTTTTAGGGTAAAAAGTTTTACAGTTCAGTTTATAAATGTAGTTTTCTGACCCGACAGGTTATTGATCTAATTCATATTATTAATAAGACAAATACCCCGTCTCTTGTGCTTGGTCTGGACGTGGAGAAGGCCTTTGACAGGGTTTTCTGGTTGTACATGGCTCTTACCCTCCAGAGGTTCAGTTTTACTTGCAGATTCCTGAAGGTCATTGGTGCCCTTAATTGTAAGCCTTTTGGCTATTACTACAGCGTGCAGAATCTCTTTATTTGCAGACAATGTTTTACTCTCTCTCACCAAACCTTCGATTTCAGTCCCGAACTAATTTCAGGAGCTGTCTGATTTCGGGGCAGTATCGGGATATAAGGTTAAAACGAGTAAGTTTGAGGCTTTACCCCTTCACATTCCAGGACCCCTTAAAAAACTTCTTAAGTTTTTAATTTCCAGTGGCAGACAGGCTCGCTAACCTATCTAGGGCTCAAGATCATAAAGACATATGACCTTCTGTACAAAAAAAAATTTCTGCCTCTGATGCACAAGCTTGTGCAAGACCTTCTTCACTGACAAAAACACTTTATATCCTTGATAGGTAGAGTTAACGCCATCAACATGTCTGTGTTGCCTAAATTTCTATACCTATTCCAGAATGTAGCAGTCCCAGTACTGCCCCGAGTCCTCATGGCTGTACAATCTTCCTGCAATAACTTCATCTGGAATGACTGCAGACCCAGGATTCGGCGTGAATTGCTAGCTATGCCTTCCGGTGTCATGGGTCTGTCTCTGTTCTGGCGTTTCACTGGATGCCTCTATTAGCTTGTATTTAGTGAGAAATATTAATCCAGTCATATTGCTCCTAGTAGATCCCAAGCTAGATGGAGCCTATGCTAGGCAGTCAGCAAGACACTAATAGCCAATAGCACGGTATTATCCGTAGATACTAGACTTGCTAGGCTAATCCTGTTGTGTATCATGTAGAATTATCCACATAATTATCACTGACCAGACATGGTTTGTGCAGCAATATCATAGACTAAGTAATACTTACCTGATACACATAGCATTTTGGTCTCATTATCTTATAATTGTATCCGAGCTCTAGGAGCATCCAGCAAATTTTAATAGCACACATTGTTTTAGGAAACACAATACCATGTTGTTGATTTTATATTTTGCTTATTTAATCCACCATTAAAAGTTAAGTTTTAATAGTTCCATTTTTCTCCTGCAGACAGATCAGAGAGCGTGTGCACCTATTTTTGTCTTTCTTTTTTTGTCAAAACATTACCCTTTATTGTATAGGTGGCACCCCATTACTAATTACCAATAGGTGGTACTTATACTATAGTAGTCTTTGGATTGCTCTTTATCACTTGTGCGGCAAACATAAGCTCCTTTTTCTCTATCCTTTTAGTTAATTTCTGTCTCTGTTCCGTTAGTTAGTACTACCAAGCTGCTCACCTCAGCCAGCTGATGACCTGGCATGTTGCCCCCTACTCCAAAAGATGGGTAGATCTCGAAAACATGATAGGCTCCAGCTCCCTGGAGTGTCTGACTTGGCTTCCCAAGCGGCAACATCCGCATGCGGCCAATATGGTCCCTACAATACAACCTACGATCTACATCTTGGATTCGCTAAATAGGTGTTTTTTATATGATATTCCAAAGACATCAAATTCCTTGAAAAAATGGCATTGTTTGTGCAAGGACTCAGTCAACACTGAAATAGATCTGTAAAGACTTTAATTTAAGGTAAGAGTCCTTTAACCTTATGGACAAAGTTTGCGCATGCCATTTCATGCACCTCGCTGCAAGCAAGGAAATGAATGAACTTTCATTTGATGCTGATGCTTCTCTTCATAAACTTAATGTTTAGGGCTAAAACAATTCAAACACTGAAAGATAAGAGTGAATTTGTTGAAAGAGAATGCTAAAATACTGAAACATGGGGTAACCAGGTGTCTCAGTATGCATTTCTGCATGGAGAGGAGTGCTTAAAATGTTTCCAGCTCTGAAATAATTTTCCTAGTCTAAAGACGGAGGAGAAATCAAAACGTAGAACTCTCTGTGAAATGTTTGAGGATGTAACCAAGGGGCTCTATATTATATTCCTTTACACAGTACTTCAATGAAAATAATAATGTACTCCAGTATAATTCCCTTTTTGCACACCAATTGCATGACTTCTTAATGGACTTGTGCAGAATACTGTAGCTCAAATTTGGTCAGTCCCTACATATTTAAAAGTGCTGAAACTTTGTATGGACTTCTGATTTTTGTGACCTTCAACTGCAAATGGAGAAGAGATACTTATTTACCAGCTTTACCACTCACAATTACTTAAGGATGTGCTCTTTTCTAGAGCCAAGAGCAGTGACTACATTTTCAGGAAGCGATACATTTCTTTTGAGTGTCGATGTAGTTAAGTCAATTAAAGTGTTTGACTAGAGAAAACGTATGGAAGCACAATCCAGAGAATTGAAGTACTTGCACAATGCTTTCCCCAAGTGGTAGATAGTACTATGATGCAGAAACTACTTGCAGAATTGTTTGATACTACTACTGTGTTTATGACTTTCCTGAGTCCTCTTTAACATCCTGCATAAAAGAAGGTGTTGAAAGAATGTTTTATATTTGGCATGAGCTAAGTATAGTTGTACATTTATTAGCAAGTAAATCTCTCCTAGTCCTCCCTCACCAGGAATGACAAAATTGAATGTTTAGCATGGTCCGTAAAGTGAACACTGAGCTTGTGAAAATTTTCTACAGCGGGAACATAAAATGCCTCTTAGAATGCAAATTAATTTTGTTTGCAGACATAAGCTTTCACCAATTCAAAGATTACAAAGATCTTTTTTCTAAAGCAAATTCTGATGCTTATCGATTAAGGAGATCAAGTCAAAGTAATGTATGAAAAACCATTATGTTTTAATTTTACTTTTGGTTTGCTGCTAAGTTGTTTACAGAATTGTTGAAAAACAAAGACCCATTTGCTCTAGATTCCTAAGAATGTAATATTTTATTGAGGGTAGAGGTTTGTTAAAGCTCAGCACCCTTTACAGCAGAAGGTCAAAGGAGAAAAAGGGTGTGAGAATATCCTCCATTCGGACCATTATCTGCGGTTTTGTATGTTTCATATGAGTTGCATGTTTATGCTTGTGAACTTTTCTTTTTTTAACATGTGTTTTTTTTATATAGTTATTAAAATATCTTGTAGATAATGCAATGTTTGGAGTTTTGTTAACTGAAGCAAATCTTAGGTAATTTTAGGGAAAAATCATTAATGAAAATATTTTGTACTAGCCATAATTTAGCTTATTTATTACAATTTTAAGCAAACCCTTATTGTTGCAAATAAATATTGTGGCAAAGGGAGTGATTTGATTTAACTTACATGTTTTTAAGTGATTGAAAATAGTTTTATTCCACAGCTAACAGCAGGCTGATGGGGTGTGTCTGCAGTGAAAAGTGATTAAACAGAACACCTGCAGAGAACTCCTTTTTAAAGGCAAGGTGGGAGTGTCATCTGCCAATCAAGCTAGGACTGTGGAAGGTGTGTAAAGTATAAAAACCTGTCTTTTTCATTGTTCAGTGGGACCAATGTCAAATAGTGGCCGGTGTCTAGACAGAAGGACTGTGTCTAGCCAGAGTTAGGTTGCAGTGGCGATCTACTACGAATCCAATGAAGTTTAAGCTTAAGAGTCCATATTCCCAGGAGGGCTCTGAAGCAAAAAAAAATTTAGCCTTTGTTTTTAAATAGTGCATTTCTTCACAAAATCGATGAAGATTTTTAAGTGTGTGTTATTAAAATAAGGTTATTTTAGTGATAGAATCATAAGCCAGTGGCTTGATGTATTTAATATTGAGCTTAGAATATGCTCTATGCAGAGGGAGTTTATGAGTACCCAGAAACCCCCATGATCAATGTTGGTCTGCATACACAATCTACAGCTCTGACTAGAGGATGGCTATTATGGTCCGGCTGGGTACAGAATAGAGAGCTGCTGTCAGTGTCACTGTGTGCTGAGTGCAGTAATGCTAGGTGCCACTAGATGCCCCCATTTTCATTTGTGCTGTCCCATCTGCCAGAAGTCGGCCTTGCACCTGCAGGCCGCAGTACTGACCACAAACTGAAAGCTGAACTGATTGAAGATAGATGGCATGTCATGCAGCTACTAAGAGGTGGGACCATGCAGCATGGGTTATAGACCTGGCTCAGGGGGATTTCAGAGATCCCACTCAGGATGATCAAAAGCTAGAAAATATCAGAGGAAGTGAGTATGTTTTGGTTTTGTATGTGATCTATCTACAGTTTCTGTCTCTCTCTCTCTCTCTCTCTCTCTCTCTCTGGGGGGTTTCAAAATCTATCTATCTATTTTTTTCCCTTTTTAACAGAGGTCAAGACCCCAAGAGGAAAAGCAATAAGTTCAAGAAAGTACTTAAGTGGATACCAAAAATGCAAATGCAAGGAAAAGCAATCTGACAAAATTTCCCCTCCCTTTGATTGTAAGCTCCATGAGCAGGGCATTCTCTCCTCCTGTTTCATCCACTTTAAATTTGCTCTCCAACTGCTCTGCCCACCTCGCTCTTGGGCCTTTTTCCCACTGACTCCCCTCTTGCTTTTCTCTGCACCCTTCAGCATCTCTTAACCTATTAGCTGTGCCCACCCTCTTAGACACAGGTTTCCAGCTTCTGCTGAATATCCCTCACTCTCACCCTTTCAGCTTTCTTATTAGCTGTGCTTTGAGCCTACCTGTGTTATAGTGTTATGTGTTAATTGTACCGTGATATTTCACCTTATACTTATTCTTGTTTGTCCCTGTAAGGTGCTGCAGACATTTTGTGGTGTCCTATAATTATTTTGCAATGTCAAGTAAAAGTTTGTCAACACCTACAGCAGAAACAAGCCATGAAAGCACCAGTGAAACCAATGACACTGCAGAACTCATGGGAGTTATTTCTAGCAATACTCAACCCACTGTTGACACTTTTAATACAGATGACGATTACAGTGGTCAGCATGAAAGTATCATGGTACAAGAAGAGACACAACAGATCAGGAAAGAGGAAGCACATTCAGTAATTTCAAAGAATACAGTGACCTCGCAAACTGGCCCATAGCACAACAATAATTTTATAAAGAATTGTTTAATGCAAGACATCAGTCTTTTTCAAAATAAAAAAGCAGATGATGTATATACAGAATACAGCAGGTTTACAAGGAGTGAAACAGAAGGTTCTCAAAAAAATACTTTGAAAAAGATTGAAAAATTGTTAGACTGTGATGAGATCCTGGTTAGTTTAATCAAATATGAAAGGCTGCATATAATGTTTTGTTTGCAAACTCTTTTGTAAATGCCAATTGTCAATTACAACAGTTGGGTTTTCTGATTTGACAAATGTACTTTGTACGAATGTAACTCTGGAGAATCATGAAGACAACAGGGAACATAACAGGGTGCTGGATAACAAGAAAGTCAAATAAAAAACATATGCAAGATGAAGTTGTAAATCAAATCAACAACCTAGACACCAAATACTACTCTGTTATTGTTGACTCTTTGCCTGACATGACACATGTTAACCAGCTGGTTATTATGGTTCGATACTGATGGAAAACCCTGTGAGAGATTTCTAACTTCTTTACCAATAGAACACCATTCATCCACAAACTTGTTCAACAAAAATACAACAATTCCTGGGTGAACATAAGATTTCACTTGAAAATATTCATGGTCAGTCCTACAATAATGCATCTAACATGAAGGACTGCAAGCACTCTTTAAAAACATTAACAGGTATGCAGATTATGTACTATGTGCAGCCCATTCACTCAACCTTGCTGGAGAAATGGTAGTGTCTGCTGTGCTGGGAATTGTTGACTATCTTGCCATTTTACAGAAGCAATATGCTTTCTTTTTGTGATCTCCACAAAGATGGGGGATTTTAAACATACACAACAAAGTAGATTTTTCTCTAAAGAGCTTAAGTGTAACTAGATGGTCTGCATATTATGAAGCAGTACAGCAATTAAATACAGAAATACAGGTATTTTACAAACAGTGAAGCATGGTGGAGGTTCCTTGCAAGTTTGGGGCTGCAGTTCAGCAAATGAAGTTGGGGATTTGGTCAGGATTAAAGGTGTCCTCAATGCTGTGAAATACAGGCAGGTATTTATCCATCATGCAATACCATCAGGGAGGCAATTGTCTGATTGGCTCCAAACTTATTCTACAACAGGACAAGGACCCCAAACATACAGCTAATGTCATTATGAATTATTTCCAGTGTAAAGAAGAACAAGGAGTCCTGGAAGTGATGATATGGCCCCCACAGAGCCCTGGGCAGGATTCCCTAGGAAGTGGTTATTTGCCATTTTTACAATAAAGTGTAATATGTATATAATCAGCCTTGAGAAAGACCCCAGTAAGGGGTGAAAACGCGTTGACAGACATTATGTACCTTACCTTGGATCTGCGTCACGGATGAGGAGACAGTCCTGGTGTATCTTTTGGATGTTTTCTATATGTGAATGTGATTCAGATATCTGGTATGGGCATTATCCTCATCTGTGAGGATTTTTCGTTTTTTATGTAATTTTATTCATTTTATTATATGTTTGTTTACCTATTGGTGGATTAAAGTGATAATACACTATGAAGTACATCTTTTTGTCCACATGAATCATTTGGAGAAGGAAGTCTTCTAAGAAAAGCTATTGAGCATCAATATACATCGCAGACATTCAAGAATTCGCCTTATAATCTTATTATCAATAGGATAAGGCTGCATGATCACATATGGGGGTAAATGTATGAACGTGCGGGTTCTTCAACACCCGCTTGTTCAGCGTGTTTGGCGATTCAATTTCAAGCGGTGCTGCATTGTAAAGGGAAACTTCCCTTTACAATGCAGCGCCGCTTGAAATTTAATCGCCGAACACGCGGGTGTTGAAGAACCCGCACGTTTATACATTTACCCCATGGTGTTGAAGAGTCTTTGGATTCCCTCACTAGGATCTTGGGATCTTATTGCCTTTATGGTGAAGGAGTACATAGGTTTCCATACATATTAAATTATATTATATTCCTTTTTTCTGCATGTCATCAGTTGAACATGGTATCATTTGGAGGATTTTATCACATGCTCTATGTAAAATTCTATGAGCGCCTATGTATGTATATGTTTTTATTATTTATTCATTTCAGGAGGTTATTTTGTATATAAAAAAATTCTTCAGTAAATATCTGTTTGCACTTCAACAAAATATTTTTTTTTTTAATAATTCCTCTTTATTCTTGATAGTAGTGAATGCAGAATATTCTGTTTCCATATTTTTTAATTACAGCTATGAAAATGTAACTTGCTATTGCTCTCAACTATTTTAATGTATCTACAGGTTACTATGGGACCGAGAGTCTGGTTAGAGGTATCAGAACAACATCCAAAAACTTTGTAATGTTGGAGAGTAGAAATATATTTCAAATTAAATTTGTTTGTATGTACATACCTCAAAAACTCATCAAGCTTTTGTCCAGACCCTTACTACACTATAATTGTATTGCCAATATATAGTATTTTTTAAAAGCTTTAATTTTATCACTAACAGATTATTATTAAAAATATATTGTTCCTCTCATGTCCCCATATACAGACTGGCAAAACTAAAGTGTACCCATTGCCATGCCAGATACCTGGTGATAAAATAATCATCTATAAATTTAAAATAATTATTTGTGAATATATATTTCATACATTCTAAATGTTATCACATCTCCATATTAGAGTTTAGGAATAAAAAATACTTTGTGTATCTAAACCAATCTGATGTGGGGTAATGGTATACAATAACTGTACATGCACTGTGTACCATTTTTAATTAGAATTCCAAATAAAACCATTGGCGCAATTCAACACATCTGTCAAGTCTTTTAAGTATTACAATTAAGGATTCTCTGGTAAAATTGCCTTCCCCAGTGTCCTTGGAAAATGTCATGCAAATTGCGATTAAAATTGATTAACGGATCAAGGAGAGAAAAGCAGAGAAGGAAACATCTCCTTCACTACATAAATAGAAGGAGCAGAGCCTATGCAGTAAGGAGCATCCTGCCTTTCATCAGAAGAGAGAACCAGAAGACAGACCCAAGGTCTTTGTCTTTACTGTGGCAACAAAGGTCACTTTCTTCGCTCTTATCTCAATAAGTCAAGAAAGATCAGGCCTAGAGAATAAGGAGGAGGTTCATCTAGGTCTATAGATAATTTCCTCCAAAAGTGCAGTGTTGTTTCCTGCACACATGACCTATAGCTCATGTTCCATTGTAATCTTTGCCTTTTTAGATAGCAGTGCTGATGGCAACTTTTTGGATATTGGGTCTGCCTATGTGATTCTCTATGTGAAAGTCAACACTACTATAACAGTCTGTGGCATGCATGGAGGCAAAATGTTGTATGAAAAGCCTCTATTTCAGTTAATAGTTGGGACCCTACACTCAGAAACATTGTCCTTCTATCTCATAATTGTCCATCAGTGTCGCTAATCTTGGGTCATCCCTGGCTCTACCTTCATAACCTAGTAGTTGATTGGACTAAAGCGGAGATTGATTACTGGAGCTCCTATTGATCTCAAGCCTGCTTTACGTTACTTCTTCAACTTCTGCAGCATTTCCCCGAACAGTTGCTCCACCTTACCATGACTTCCAGGATGTGTTTTCGAAAAAACAACTGACTCTTTGCCTCCACATGCCTCCTAACATCTGTGTTGTCCCGTGTAAATGACTGTTTTTCTGCCATTTCATCTTGGATGTCCTCTTGCTATCTCAAACTTAATCTTTCTAAAACAGAGTTAATAATATTTCCACCCACCAACAAGAGCATACCTTACATTTCTATTTTTGTTGATAACATGACCATAAATCCCACTCCACAAGCTTGCTGCCTAGGTGTAATTCTCGACTCACATTTATCCTTTGTTTCCCACATTGACTCTATATCTAAATCATGTTATATACATCTAAAAAACATTTTCAGAATTCACACATATCTCCCACAAGACACTGCAAAAACCTTAATTCATGCACTTATCATCTCCCGCATTGACTATTGCAATTCCCTCCCTACTGGTCTTCCCCAAAACAGACTCAAACCCCTACAATCTATTTTGCACCCAGTGGCAAATTGATTTTCCTTGGAAATCATTATTCCTCTGTTGAATCACTCTATATGTCTCTACACTGGTTGCCTGTTTTCTACAGAATACAATATAAAATACTTTTACTAACCTACAAGGCCATCAACAAAGCTGCACCAACATAAATCTCCTCTCTTGTCTCAAAATATCTCCCAACTTGGCAACTCTGTTCTCAACAAGATCTGGGTGTCTCATCAACTCTCAATACATCCTACCATGCCCGGTTACAAGACTTTTCTCATCCACCCTCATTACATCCTCCCATTCCCGGTTACAGGACTTTTTTCGTGCTACACCCCCTCTATGTCCGTCGCACAATAAGACTCTCCTTTGGTCTACAAACTCAAGCATTCTCTGAAAACCCACCTCTACAACCAAGCTATACCTGATTGTCATTAAATCACAAACACCTGCAATTTCAATAAGTGTGTGTAGACATTTTGTATTCACTGTAGCTGATATAATCTAACATTAATTCAAAATATTTCCTTGGCAATAGATCTATGTATGACTAGCTTATTTTGCGCTTTGAGATTGGATAAGCATATTGTTAGATATTTGTTGTTGTTTTTTCTCTCTTACTCTTTCCTGATAGGGCACCTTACTAATGAAATAAAAAAATATGACTACTTTCATGTACAGTATAGGTTTGTTGGGTGTTAATATTCAGGAAATATGTAGAAAGAATGTAGATAGGTCACATTAAATGAGCTTTACTGAATACAAACCTGATATCAAAGGGAGGGATAAGGATGTTTAATGATGGTGTCATTGGGGCCTTTGTAATAAATACATAGTCTGAATAAGTCATCATTTTATTTCATGAAGAAAAAACCTGCATCAGCAAGGGGGGAATGATTATAAATAAAACACCTGTACAAGTTTTCCTTTATATATTCAGATATGGCTTCTCTGGCCTTGTAGAACATGGGATACTGATAAAAGTTTTAAAACCACATTCTCTAGAAGGAAAAACTGGAAGAACCCCAAGAAATAAATAGACAAGAATTCCAATTAAAAAAACTGGAGAGTATTTCTAATGTCTGGCTAGGCTTATAAGCAGCTAATTAAAGACATGCTCTTTCAATGGAACGCTCATTGGGAGAGTAAATCGCACTGTTGAAAATTGAGTGAAATGAAGGTCCTATTAATAATATTAAGATAAATTGGTTTGGTTAAAGGGGAGTTCAAATTTATGTACTAGACTATTCAATACAATTTCAGCAGTCCAAGGGTAAATGTATCAAGATGAGAGTTTTCCGGCAGGTTTGAAAAGTGGAGATGTTGCCTAATGCAACCAATCAGATGCTAGCTATCATTTTGTAGAATGTACTAAATAAGTGATAGCTAGAGTCTGATTGGTTTTTCAAACCCGTTGGAAAATTCATAGCTTGATACATTTGCCCCCAAGAATCCAGAAAGGTAAAAAGGAAAAAATTGTATTGCCTAAAAGGACATTAATCCTAACTGAACCTTTAAAATTATTTTTATTAACACGAGAACATTTTAGTATGCTCTCTCTGATTCCACCTGGGTGGTTATAATTCCCAGATTAGAAAAATATTGAATAACAATGTGGCTCTTTTTCAACAATCCAAACATAATCCTTGGGTTCTCCTGTATGTGTGTTCTTCCTCAGAAAGGTGAGAATAACCTAACATTTCTTCTCAGCAGAAGGAAATAAAGACAATTGAAATCTAGGAGACAGAAGAATCAGAGCAGATTTTCTAACTCACTTTTTCTTATACTTTGTTCCCTGAAGAGCAGATCTACCTTATTGCAGAAGGTGATCAGATTATTTTGAGTTGTCACAAAATTATGAGACGCTGACTTATCCTTTATATATTAAGA
The DNA here is from genome assembly GCF_038048845.1 of Mixophyes fleayi. Classification (NCBI taxonomy): domain Eukaryota; kingdom Metazoa; phylum Chordata; class Amphibia; order Anura; family Limnodynastidae; genus Mixophyes; species Mixophyes fleayi. The sequence continues at coordinate 117,821,201 of NC_134403.1, read as the reverse complement.
GAGGTCTTGCTAGAAGGCAGCAACCAAAGCCTAATAGTTTCAGTCAAATTCTGCTAGAGTTCTGAATTATAAGGTGCAACCATAGTGTCCTGTATAAGATGTAAAAGACTGGCAGATGCAGTATATACTTGACCAGATTGATGAAAGACCTTATGGAATGTTAAATTTAATTTAGCAGTGGTTGGTATTGATTAAACCTAGTCCCTTATGGACTTTACTGTGGGCAACCCACATGTTGTGGCCCCATGCTCATCTTGCTATGGGAGGTCAGAGCTGACAGCTCAGATGTAACGCTCAGAAACCAATATAAATTCAGGAGCGGCAGCACTGGTTTATTAACAATTTAACTAGGCAAACAGTTAGGGTCAATTAATTAACAAGGCTAGCAGTTTGGATCACAAGCATACAAACACAGGCCACAATCCAGGTCGATACATAATAATTTATAAGTGCCATAGCCAGCAATGCCTGTTGAACACTGCTTTGCTGAAAATGAGCTGTGCACAGAAAAGTGACTTCTGAGCAAAGAAGTTTTATATATAGTGATAAAATACAGTATAAGTATATGCACAGTGTCTCTTTTTAAATCATTCTGTCATTTGAAGAGGTTCTGTACTTTTTAGTTGTCTGAATTCCTCCTCCACATACTACTAAATTATAATGTACTTACCGAACTTGTGTGAACTATATTTATTTACTTGTGACACTAATCTTGTGCCTTGTTATTCCATTTGTTAACTTTACTACCTGCACTTAAACTTGGATTGGATTCTGACTTTGTAATTGATATCCTATTAGCAATAAGGATAGTGAAACAAATGTCAGTTAGAAATATAGTAATTGAACTCTTAGATGGACCGTTAGTTGGAGGGCAGTCAAATGTCTGAGGTTAAAAGTCTGAGTATGTAAAATGTGCCCATGATAGAAGGGCATCCGACATAAAACACAATACCTATAGCCAGGGCCGAATTAAACCGAGGCCTAACTGGGCTGGAGCCCAGGTGCCTCGGGCATCTGGGGGACCCTTGAAATTACTTTTCTTTTTTTTTTATAGCTGTAGTGCGGCCGGCGGCATTATTCATCGGGACCCAACTGTCACCTGGTCAAGCAGCTAACAACAAATGTTATGCTGTTAGCTGCCTGCTGTCACTGCAGTGCTTCCGTGGTATGCAGTAATCTCCTTAATGAGGAGATCTCGTGAGAGTGAGACTATGACTCATAGTCTCACTCTCACGTGATCTCCTCAGTAAAGAGATTACTGCGTGCTGCGGATGCACTACAGGGAGTGACGGAAGAACACCTGCAGCCTGCAGACAGGCTGGATTAGAAATAGGAGGTAAGTGTGTGGGGCCGAACAGGGGGGGCTCACAGAAGAGGCTCACAATATCCTCAGCCCGAGGGCCTCCATTCCTGTAATCCGTCCCTGCCTATAGCTGTTATACACAATGTCTCTTGATCAGTAGGTGCCGATAAATGATGTCAGACTCCTTACTGTTGTAATATATGACAAGCCATACGTTAGATATAGGGGTCCAAAATGCCAATAGGATCTTTCTGCAAGAGTTACTCACAAGCATTGCTCCAATGTAACAGTTGATCAGCAACTCCCTTGGTAAATGCGGCTCCATCTGACCAGAGCCGAGCCCCACAGCCTGCACATGCTGTCTCAGAGTTTGTAATTAGTGCCTCCTCCTCCCAGTCTCATACTAATCATACGAGAGACAAAGTCGCAATCCAAATGGAGAGCTGCAAATAATTTTTCATCAATAATCAGGATTCAACTTGTAGTGTGTGTCCAATATACCAATAGCTCTAATATACAAAAGAAAATAAATGATCACAGTCTTAGGGGTATATTTACTAAACGGCGGGTCTGAAAAAGTGGAGATGTTGCCTATAGCAACCAATCAGATTCTAGCTGTCATTTATTTAGTGCATTCTACAAAATGAAAGCTAGAATCTGATTGGTTGCTATAGGCAACATCTCCACTTTTTCAAACCCGCCGTTTAGTAAATCTAGCCCTTAAAGTACAATCTTACACATTTCATTGGACAAGAAATTTCTTCTGAGGCTTCAAGCTCATTTTAATGTTTATTATATACAGACACATAAATGTTATTCATGGTCTGATGCAAATAATAGATATAAACCTACTTGGCTTAAAGTATTAATATGATAGCTGTAACAACGTAAAATTTTGTGAATGTCAGTCAATGAGTTCAGGGTACTATCTGACCCCCGTGAAGTGGTTTTGGTTTTGGATCTGGATAAGCTTCGTATTTTGGTTTTGGCTTTGGAAAAATCGCACTCGTGTGTTTTCATTTTGGTTTTGGATTTGTATTTTTTTAGAAAAATTTGAAAAATATGCTAAAATCCCATAATTTTGCTTTTTTTTGATCCTACATTATTATTAACCTATATAACACTAATTTCAAGTCATTTGCAGTCAATTTTGACCACCTCATAGGTCACAATATTATTTTCATACACTTTCAAGCAAAGATTGCAGCAGTTCTTGTCAGTGATAAGAAGCAGGCCATTGTCATGCCTGAGCATAAGACCAAAAATCCACCTCTTATGTGTGCTATTATTTTTACACAAATCCTGACAACAGTTGTCTAACCATTTGTAACGTTTGTAAAGCCACAGTCAGTAGAGGTAGGAACCTTAACCATCTAGGATCCTCATGCATGTTACGGCATTTGAAAGGAGTTCAAGGACATACATAAAACAAAATGAATGTAGACATGAAAACAAAGGGTATGGGTGACCCTGCTCATTACAGAGCTTGCATTCTAAGTGGAAGAGGGCAGCCTAAACAAGAGGAGCGAGTGTGGTTCAGAGTGGAGATTGGGATAGTTGTGAGGGTGCATTAGAGTCAATAGTGTTATCGAGGTTAAGAGCACCTCTAAAAAAGAGATCGGTTTGCAAAGAGCATCTAAAGATTTGAAGGCTGTGGATTGAGCGTGGTAGGGAATTCCATAAGTGGAGAGCAGCACAGGAGAAGTTTTGAAGGCGGGTGTGAAAGGTGGTTATCAGACACGTGATGAATCACATGTCAGAGGTAATACCGCTGACAACCTGTTTGAAAAACTAAGGGATGTCATTGTAACATGGCTTATCATGCTTGGAGTCTCCTGAGAATATGAGGTTTCTGATAACACCACCAATATTGTTAGAGCATTCCATCAGATTTCCTGTTTTGCTCACACAATCAACTTGTTGGTACAGCACTTTTTTTAAAAAAACTACAATGATATGCAGGAGATGCTGTCCCAAAGAATTTAGGGTAATTTTCAGGATTGTGCAACAGCATGTCGTAGAATGCAGCAGCTGCAAGAAGACTAGAATTTGAGGGGGAATGTACTTTAGTCCAGCGATGTGGTCACCTGTGAAGAGAGTGCAGACACGGTTAGCTTGAGTCAAGTGATTGCCTTAATTACCGTATTTTTCGCTCCATAAGACGCTCCTGACCATAAGATGCATCTAGTTTTTAGAGGAGGAAAACAGGAAAAAAAAATATTCTGAACCAAATCTCAAATCTGACACCCTAGGCTGCAGCCTGAGCCTACTGGATACTATCGGTAAGTGTATATTGAGGCACTCCTCGGAAGTATATCCCCGGCATGCTGTAATAGCTGTCAGCTGCTGTCAAACGAAAAAGGGGGATAATATAAAGGTGCTTCTCCTTCAAAGTAGTGTCTAAGCTGCCAAGTAAATAAACAATATATCAAAACATATAGAAAGATGAATCCTCCTCTAAACTCAGCGCTAAAGACACAAAGTGTAAGTGTATAAATAAAACCATGCACAGAACAATAAAAATGTATCTGGACACATAGATAAACTTGAATGAATGTTTAAAAGCTCTTTTGTAACTGTAAGCAAGTGTGGACACTTGGTGGAGTACAAAGGGAAATAGATTGTACCCTATTCTTTCCCTGCCAGTGAATGTTCCTCCATGCTCTGTTATACCGAGATGTATCACACGCTGCAAGGGAGTCCTTTTGCGAATGAGAAAGCTAAAAGTAAAAATAGTCCTCAATCTGGATCGGCTTCTTTAATACCCCAACCACACCGGCTGCAAAAGGATTGACAGACTGGGTCATGATGTCCGGACTTAGAGAATCCCGCCGGGCATCTGGCTCCTCTGACAGTAATACCATCATTCCTGAAAGAATCAAAGAGCAAGTGTTTCACTCAGGAAGACTGCAAAGATCCGGCACAAGTTGGTGACCGTTGGTCGGTGAAGATTCTCCTCCGTATCGTCATGAGTATGCCAGACGGCAGGGAACGGGGTGGAGATAACATGGAGTACCGGGACACCTCGTTGTAAGAGTTTCTCCCTTTTCCCTCGGAGCGGCGGCTGTAGAGAGCGTAGGTCGCGTCCACCACGTCACTCGCATGTGCACTGGAGAATAGAGACATCCGCCGGGCAGCAGGACGCTTTAGTGTCCCCACGGCAACCAGGTATTCGCTCCATAAGATGCACACACTTTTTCCCCCACTTTTTTTGGGGGAAAAAGTGCGTCTTATGGTGCGAAAAATATGGTATACTTTTTGAGAAGCAGCTAGAGAATTTTAAGAATGAAGTGAAACAAAGCTAAAACTAATTATGTTGGACTTGAAGATTAAGTACTTTATTCACTTAACCAGAAGAGTTATCAACATCTTATAATGGGATCACTACATTTTGCCAACTGTGCTTGTTCCTAGGTTTAAGAGCTATGTCTTTATTTCCCACTATCCCAGATCATAAGAGATGCAATAAGCTCCTGGTCAGCAGGATTACAGTTCAAGTGGTACATGACACAACAACGTCTACTCCTTCAGTTTCTCTGGCAGCTGCTTCTAGGACATAACTAAGATTTTCCAAGATACCCAATGGTGATGCAGATAAATCAGCACAGCATTTTGACATTTGGGCAGGACTAAAAGAATTTCCCCAAAATCGTGACAGCTGTGCCATAAAATGAACTACAAATTCCATGAGGAAAGCCATTATTGGCAATTACATCAAAGTACACAGACTTCTGTGATGGTGGATTCCAGAGGGCCTGAATTAATATGGTTTGAGAAAGATGTACACAATGATGAGGGTGAATATGATGACAGTGTAGATTGCAGGTGCTGAAATCTAGCTAAGAGAAGGGAGCTACCTGATGCTGGTATTCTTGGTAATAATTTGGGTAGAATGGCATCTTGACAATTTTATATTTTTCTACAGTAAACTTTCACCTTTTTTAGACAAGTTTTTTTTTCCTTTAAAAGGTACAAGCTTTTTATTTCATTTTTTGTTTCCCTGAATTAAAACCCCTTTGCACTTGGACATAGGCTTTAGCACATGAGGTAGAGGGATTACTATCATCATGACTGAGACTGGAGAGTGACAACAACAATGTCACCCCTCCTGTTTCTGTATGAGCTATGGCACAGTAGAATGTCACTGGAGACTTTTAAGAACACTGACAGCCCCATTATTACAATTTCTGTTTCAACACTGAACCCTGCCCCTCTCCTGGTTCTGAGTAAGCTATGGTACAGTAAAATGTAACTGCAGATTTGGAGCAAGCCAGCCAGCCCTATCATTTCTATTTCAGCAATGACAATTAGCAATGGAGCACACCTCTTTGTGTGTAACCTATATAACACCGTACAATATGACTACAAATTCAGAAGACAAGCCTGCTAACCCTCGTATTTGTATTTCAGCAATGACTTTTAGCAATGGAGCACTCCTCTTTGTGTGTAACCTATATAACACCATACAATTTGACTGTAAATTCAGAAGACAAGCCTGCTAGCCCTTGTATTTGTATTTCAGCAATGACTCTTAGCAATGGAGCACTCCTCTTTGTGTGTAACCTATATAACAACGTACAATTTGACTGCAAATTCAGAAGACAAGCCTTCTAGCCCTCCTATTTGTATTTCAGCAATGACTCTTAGCAATGGAGCACTCCTCTTTCTGTGTTACCTATATAACACAGTAGAATATGACTGCAGAATTACACCAACCCTGACAGCACTAGTATTTGTATTTTTCTGCAATGAGAATTAGCAGTGGAGCTCTCCTGAATGTCACTGTAGACTTTGTTGAACACTGCTACACCCTCCTCTTTCAACTTTATCTATTTTCCTGACCAACTGCTCTACACAGTGTGCTACCCCTTCTGAGTTTCTCTTTCAAAGGGTGCTAGATCGCCATCGAGGGCAATATTTATAGATTTCAAAACTTGCGAGATCCGAGATCCGACGACGTAATGATGATGTTTTGCCTCGTTTTCAATTCCGAAAGAGCGTGAAAGTGCAGAGACGGCTCGGCTCGGTCCTCGGATCCCCTAAGTTCGGGTGTGTTCGGTTCTCGAGGAACCGAGCCTGAGCATCTCTAATCATAACACTACTTCAGATCCTTTTTTTAAAACAAAAAACAATAAACTCACTTCCAAAAACTACAGAACACAATCCAATTCCTCTTATGCAATACAGTACTAGGCCTTACTCATTAAGGAAAGTAAAGCAAAACAAATGTGTAACTGTGAACCTTGGCAAAACCATGTTGCATTGGAGGGGAGGTAAATTTAAAATGTGAGGACAGATTTATAATTGTGGTAAAGCATGTCATAGATCAATTTTTAATGTCAGTGTAAAAATAAAGCTATCAAGTATTTGCGTCCTACATGAAAAAACAAATAGTATTCAACTTATGTAAAAAATAATAAACCGATTTGCACCCCTTGCATTGTAACATGGTTTTGTCCAGTAGAAAACTTACTCATTTTTTGCTTTATTTTCCTTAATGAATCAGGCCAATTGTCTTCATTCCAAACTTTGCTTTTTACACTCTGCACATATAAAACTGCAATGAAATATCCAAATAGCCAAGTAATTAAAAAAGTTTAACAGGCTTATGCACCTGCCCGTAAAGGCCTATACCAAGCAGACAAATAGGCCATACAGAGTGGAATTGCAGAACAGTATACTATTACATTGATTAAATAAACTGTCTCCACTGGATTTTACTAATTAAAATGATTCATGATAATTTAACTATAGGTGAATAATTACCAATGAATAACTTTTTTTTATTGACAATTTTTCAGCAAACTAAATCTCAGGAGAATTGCTCGTGGTTGGATATCCCCATTGCATAGAATGTCTGCCTGATGATTCAAGTATGTAGATTTCTTAGAATCAATATAATATAATGTGTTGTCACACTTCTCTCCTTTGTTCTATAACAATCATAAATTGCGTTGAAAGATACTGCAAACTTCCCCAGTGATAAACAATGGTTAACCCATATGAAGGCTGTTTACAAGAGAGAATAAACAGGTTTTATTCACTAGGATACAGGAAATAAAAACTAAAGGGCATCTATCTATCTATCTATCTATCTATCTATCTATCTATCTATCTATCTATCTATCTAGCTATTTCTCTGCCTGTCTGTCTATTATTTCTTTTCTTAGAAAGTTTTAATAAACTAGGATTGTTTGGTCTGCTTGTGACAAATGTGAACTGTTAGTTCAGAAAATGATATATAGCCCTCACACTAGCTTGCTCCTCAGGCACACTTTGATTTATGAGAAGTACAAAGTCATTGAGCCTAGCATAATGCTTCATAATCCCTCAGTTTGCACCATCAGTGGAGAAATAAAGACATTCCTTCAAAATCAGTTATAAAAGATAAAAAATAGCTGTGCAAGGTTTAGATAGTATGTTGTAAATACTGCATATCTCAATTGTCTAGTTTCACATGTACGCAAAATATCATCAGAAATTAAATACACTGTATTTTATATATTTTCTATTCTTAATCTAGTACATAAAAGTATGTTATCTTACTTTGGGGATACAAACATTGTGTATAAAAACAATAGATAAAAAATATCAATAGTGACATTACTGACAGAATACAGAATACTGCAAGATTATCAGGACAATATGTACATACGGTATGTGTTCGTTTATATATATATATATATATATATATATATATATATATATATATATATATTCCATAGACAAAGAACCTTACGGTTTAACATGTCCGATTAAGGTTCCTTACACACCATCTAAAACATAAAAAAACTATTGAAGGTCTTTCACTCAAACTCCAAATAGCAATGAAATTACGACAATTAAGGCAGAAGCCTTAATGGACGAGTTCCTTGAGCAATGACATGGTATGTCATCACATCCTGCGGTTAGATGCAGATTCAGCACTATCATGTAGTGAGATTGCTGTCACTCACAAAATGGTGGATCTGCTAATTCACAGATTTGTATGTTCACTGGAATACACACATACAGTACTATTACATTTTCTTAGTTTAGCTTTATCAGAGTTCAGGGCCTGGGTGTCTTAGAAAGAGACAGTAAAGCAACTTCATTAAAAATTAGAACTACAAAATAACAATAGAGTTAAATTAATTTGATGTATAAGACTCTACTTAGTTTGGATTTCAGTAAGCAATGTCTGACATTACATTCTTTCACAACCCCTAAGCTAACTTTTAAGAATACATAAAGCCATCAAGACTATTTTAGTAAATTGCACAATAGTGTAATCCAAATGCATAGAGAGATTTTCTTCAGGAAAATCTCTCTATACTAAAATTGTACAGCCTTTAATAATAGAGATGGGTGGGTCCCCAAGAACCGAACCCACCCGAACTTTGCCTATCCGAGTACCGAGCTGAGTAGCTCGGTACTCTCCCGCCCACTCCGAATCAAAATTGAGGCCGAACGTCATCGTGACGTCGTCGGATCTTGGGGCTCGGTTCTCGCGATACTTCAAGATTATAAATACACGTCTCCACAGCAATCCATCGCCATTTGACAGAGGGAGAGAGCAGGGTGTAGACACAGGCTGATTAGAGCAGGGACAGAGAATCCAATATTCTTTTTGCAATTGTTCTAACAAAAATCGCTAGAGAAGAGAAGAGGATAGAGGTTTTTTTTTTTTCTTTTAATATTTAGCACTCCCCGGTGCTTTTGGGGTGTCCCACATAATTGTGCATAAATATTTCTGGCTGTCAAGAGTCATATCTGTCAGCAGTATCTACCAAATAATTTTTAGCACTCCTCAGTGCTTTTGAGGTGTCCCCCATAATTGTGCATAAATATTTCTGGCTGTCAAAAGTCATATCTGTCAGCAGTATCTACCAAATAATTTTTAGCACTCCTCAGTGCTTTTGGGGTGTCCCCCATAATTGTGCATAAATATTTCTGGCTGTCAAAAGTCATATCTGTGAGCAGTATCTACCAACTAATTTTTAGCACTCCCCAGTGCTTTTGGGGTGTCCTCCCTAATTGTGCATAAATATTTCTGGCTGTCAAAAGTCACAACTGTCCGCAGTATCTACCAACTAATTTTTAGCACTCCCCAGTGCTTTTGGGGTGTGCTTTCTAATTGTGCATAAATATTTCTGTCTGTCAAAAGTCATATTTGGCCGTAGTATCTACCAAATAATTTTTAGCACTACTCAGTGCTTTTGGGGTGTCCCCCATAATTGTGCATAAATATTTCTGGCTGTCAAAAGTCATATCTGTCAGCAGTATCTACCAACTAATTTTTAGCACTCCCCAGTGCTTTTGGGGTGTCCTCCCTAATTGTGCATAAATATTTCTGGCTGTCAAAAGTCACATCTGTCCGCAGTATCTACCAACTAATTTTTAGCACTCCCCAGTGCTTTTGGGGTGTGCTTTCTAATTGTGCATAAATATTTCTGTCTGTCAAAAGTCATAACTGTCAGCAGTATCTACCAACTAATTTTTAGCACTCCCCAGTGCTTTTGGGGTGTCCCCCCTAATTGTGCATAAATATTTCTGGCTGTCAAAAGTCATATCTGTCAGCAGCGTCTTACCAAATAATTTTTACCACTACAAGTGCTTTGCACTCAGAATGGATTCAAAGCAGTCCACATATGATCAGAATGAGCAACCAGGTTCTGTCACCAGTCCTGATGTTAGTGTTCCCAGTACGTCATCTGGCCAAGGCGATGTCAAAAAACAGAGTGTTTCCAAATCAGTGCAAAAAACAAAACCCCCAAAAACATTTACTGTGTTGAAGCGAAAAAGAAGTGTTACTGAGCAAAAGTTACGTGCCGATTAAAAAAAAATTGCAAACATGCCATTCTACACACGCAGTGGCAAAGAGAGAATGAAGCCTTCCCCTTTGGCTATTAGTGGCAGATCCCAAAAAGTTACCCAGCCTACAATTGGTGCACAACTACTGTTACGCGTCAAAGCCGAGCTGCAAGATAACAGTAAGGCATTAGAGGAGAATGTTTGCTCTGATTCACAAATGACACCAATCCCTGTGGAGAGTCCATCCAACAGTGGGATGTCTAATCGTGAGCATTCTGCTCATGTGTGCCTAAATAGCCCGAGTGTAGCCGGTGATACCAAAATTGAGGATGCCACTTTGGAATTAGAAGAGGATGAGGGGGAGATTTGTGTAGGCGACGAGGGCACTAATGAGGATGTTGATGAGGATGAGGTTGTTTGTGTAAGTCCTGCACCAGTGGCAGCAGTTCTGGCACGTGACAAGATCTGCGTCTAATCTCCACAATAAACGCAGCTGGTTTTTCACAGTTAATTGAGGTTTTGTGTCCGTGTTACAGAATTCCATCGCAGCACCATTTCTCCTGTAAAGCAATTCCACAACTATACCAAAAAGTGTGTAAAAATGTAGAGATTGCGCTGAAAAATGCCACTCTGCCCACTGTCCACTTAACCACAGATATGTGGACAAGTGGAAGTGGCCAAACCAAAGACTATATGACTGTGACAGCCCACTGGGTGTGTCATTCACCTTCACCAGCAGGAACAGCAGCAGCATGTACACCACTACGTAACATTTGTCACAGGCTGGCCACTCTTTGTATCACCGGCTTCACTAACAGGCATATGGCTGACAATTTGTTACGTAAACTGAGAGATCTGATTGATGCATGGCTTATACCACTTGGAATCTCCCCAGGGTATGTCATTTCTGATAACACCAACAATATAGTGCGAGCATTACAGCTGGGTGATTTCCAACATATTCTCTGTTTTGCTCACACCATCAACTTGGTGGTGCAGAGCTTCCTACGAAATAACCGTGAGGTGCAGGAGATGCTTTCGGTGGCCCGTAAAATTTCAGGCCATTTCAGGCATTCAGCCACAGCATGTAGGAGATTACAGCAGCTCCAAGAGCAGTTTTACTTGCCCTGCCACCAGGTGCGGGCTGGGAGATGCCAGCCTGTGGGGCGCACGCCGCACAGGCGGCCGCATCACATAACACGTGATGCGGCCGCGTCATTGATGACACGGCGCATCACGTGTCATGTGACACGTGTGCGGCCGCATCACACCTCTAGTCTCTGATCCATCGCTTGGCGCTCGACTGTCTTCTGGTTCCCGGCAACATGGCAGCGCTGTCAGAAGTCACTTCAGTTGCGCACTTTGAGGAGCTGCTTCAGAAGAGCGTAAAATCTCTTCTTGTTGTACATTTTTGGGCATTATATTGGTTCCGGAGGGGCGGCCGGCCGGCCTACCCCCCGGCCCTAAAAGCTGTAATTCTGAGCGGCCCAGGGGGCCGATGCCCCCCTGCCCCCCGGCCCAGCCCGCCCCTGCCTGCCACCAACTTAAGCAAGAGGTGGTAACTAGGTGGAATTCCACCCTGTACATGCTTCAGAGGATGGAGGAACAGCTCAAAGCCATCCAAGCATATTGCATAAGCCATGACATTGGGAAAGGAGGGGGGATGTATTTCACTCTTGCACAGTGGGGAATCCTTTCAGTCCTGTGCAAGGTGCTGAAACTATTTGAAGTTGTGACATATGAGGTGAGTGCAGACTCTGCTAGTTTGAGCCAAGTCATTCCTTTAATTAGACTATTGGAAAAGCAGCTTGAGAAAATGAAAGAGGAGCTGAAAGCAAGCAATTCAGCAAAGTATGTTGGCCTTGTCGATCAAGTACTTAATTCGCTTCACAATGATCCTCGTGTTATTAAGATCTTGAACTCGGATCAGTACGTTTTGGCCACTGTGCTTGATCCAAGGTTTAAAACCTACATTGAGTCTTTACTTGTAAATGAGCGAGATGTGAGCTTTTGCAAGGAGCTATTGCTCAGCAAGTTGGCCGCTAAACTGGGCCTCGGCTTGACAACGTGTCCTCCTTCACTTTCTGAAGCTGCTGCTGCTCGTAAAAAATTAAATTTCAAAAAAAGAAGCAGGGAAGACGCAGGGGGCAGACCAGAATAATTTTTATCATCTGGGTTGGTTTGAAGGATTTTTCAAAAAAATGTGTCACTTTGCCCATAACTCCATCCAATACGAGTATAAACATGCAAAGGATAGTGGAGGATTACTTTCAAGAGGTAGTTGATATGGAAATGTCAGACAGTCCCTTTCCTTACTAGGAAGAAAAGCAGGCCATTTGGAAACCCATGTACAAACTTGCTTTGCAATACCTAAGCTGCCCACCCTCCAGTGTGTACTCTGAACGAGTGTTCAGCACAGCAGGGAACTTAGTCAGTGATTGCCGTAGAAGGTTACTTCCCAAAAATGTGGAGAAAATGATGTTTATAAAAATGAACTACATCTTCCACGAGGAAGGCCTTCACCATCCAAGACATCCAAGCACTGACTGTTCTCTAATGGCGGATCCAAGCGGCAATGAATTGATAGTCTGTGATGATGACGTACACACTGATGAGAGTGAGGATGAAGCTGAAGATGATGACGATAACATCTTTTTAAAACTTTCTATGTAAATGTAGGGTGCAATCTACCCCCAAAGAGGAAAGGGGCTTGTGGCATTTCCATATCACGTACCGTCTTGGAAGGCTGCTGTTTGGGCAATTTCTCCTTAAGGGTAGGGTGTCAAAGACAGAGTGACCCCAAACTGGCTTTGTCCATTTCTCATAATAATGTACAGTGTATAACGGCTGAATTTTTTTGTATTTTATACAAGTGGAGGGGAGTCTAGAGAGACAGAAACCAAACTGGCTTTCTCCATTTAAATTAATATTGTACAGTCTATAACGGGTGAATTTTTTTGCATTTTCGACAAGTGGAGGGGGGCCTATAGAGCCAGAAACCAAACTGGCTTTGTCCATTTCAATTAATATTGTACAGTCTATAACGGCTGAATTTTTGGGTTTGTAAACAAGTGGAGGGGGGCCTATAGAGACAGAAAGCAAACTGCCTTTTTCCATTTCTTTACATATTTAACTACAAGTGTAGGGTGTAATATACATCCAAAGATGATGGCTGCATTGCCAATATGCATAGATGGAGAGGAAGACAATCTGTTTTGTGTGTATAATAAACGAAGAATTAAACTGTTTTTTGATGATTTATTACCTCTACAATTAGATTACTTATCTCTAAAACAGTTGGAGCACTAAATTGGGTTATTTTAGGCCCATTGATTTTCCAACAAAATAGCAAAACAAAAACAAACAAAACCAAAACCATAACCAAAAAACGCTATGGCGGTTTTGCAAAACCAAAACCAAAACCAAAACACGACGGTAATCCAGATCCAAAACCGAATCCAAAACCAAAACACTGGGGTCAGTGACTATCTCTATTTAATAATAACTTGGCCAATCTAATTTCCACTATTTTTCTTAATCCTTAAAAAACAAGAGTTTTAATATTGCTCTTTTATACTAACCTCTACCACCTCTGTTGGATGACTGTCCCACCTATCCACTACAGTTTTGAAAAAGTAATTTTTCCTAAGATTTCCTCTAAACATAGCACCCTCCATTTCCAGTGCATGGCTTTCTCTCACACATACCCCAATGCCCACCAACTTTGTGATCACATGCACGCATGCCATTGCCAAGTGCACCAGCTTTATTCTCATGTCACCCCCTGCGCACCAGCTTTTCTCTCACGTCACCCCCATTCACACTAGCTTTTTTCTCACTTGTCACTGCCTATGCACCAGATTTTATCTCACATCACCACTTCTGCACCAGCTTTTCTTTCACATATCATACCTTGCGCACCAGCTTTTCTTTCACATTACCCCTGTGCACTAAATTTGCTGTGGGGAGGGAGGAGCGGATCGGGATCGCAAACACAGTGCTGGGGGGGAAGGGATCACAAATACACTGCTGTGGGGAGGGAGGGAGGGTCAGATGACAGGCAGAGGAGAAGGGGATCGGATGACAGGCAGAGGAGTAGGGGTTCGGATGACAGGCAGAGGAGAAGGGGATCTGATGACAGGCAGAGGAGAGGGCGATCGGATGTCAGGCAGAGGAGAAGGGGATCGGATGACATGCAGAGGAGAAGGGGTTCAGATGACAGGCAGAGGAGAAGGGGTTCGGATGCATCCAATATGATTTTATCATCCTGCTGCTAGATCAAATTTTGGAGTTAAATCAGTCTGTTAAATCAGAGGGTTGTAAATGTCCGATCTTATTACCCTGGCAATTATGTTCTTCATAAGTTATCTAGTAATATCTGATGCGCTATTAATTCTAAATGTTAATTCAAAAGAGCATCAATGTCTAATGTTATATTATGTTATATTAAGTATACATCACTTAACACGAGAGCATGAATAGTAATTGGTCAATCAATCAATCAATCCTCTGTTTTACACATACATCCGAGATAGTCACGGGAAACAGAACATAAGCATCCTCGACCATATCTAATGTACCAAAACAGACCAGACAAAATAGAATGAGTGTCTTTTACAGTATTAGAGTAATATCACTCTGGCATTCCAAATAATAGTTGATTTCCAATTAGAAAACTGCAAGCAAGCTGACACGTTAAATTTGGATCTCCCATCGCCTGTCATACTGGAGTCCTGGGGGTAAATGTATCAAGGTGAGATTTCATGTAAAATTGCCAGAGTTGTGCTTCTGCAAAATCGATAGAGATCAAACTACCGACTGTTTGCCAGTGCATCTATACAAGTCTAAAATGTATGAAGCTGCGATTAAGCAAACTCAGGAGAGTTTGCTTTCAAACATGCCAGATACAACATACTGCTTGCTAGTGCTGGTGGACCCCACCAGTACTAACAAGCAGCATGGGGTCCACCAAAAAAAACATGTGGGGCCCCCCTAGGGACACCTAGCCCAGTGCTGATAGCACTAGGACTCTTCCTACACCCCTGGGCGGTGGGTGTAGGGTAATAATGTCGATATAAGTCATAAAAAAACAAACGGGTGCCATTTTGTTTTGTGTAACTACAAGTCCCAGCCAGCCAGGTTGCCCTAAATAGTGTGGGTATGCTGCTACTTGTATAACTACAAGCACCAGCATACCCAGTGCATGTTGGCACTTGGAGAACCACAAGTGCCAACAAGCCCTGACACCCAGGCTGGCTGGGACCTGTAGTTCCACAATATAAAATGTTTACAAAATCACAACACCCTCATTACAACCACTAACATTTATTAAAAATAATAAACCCACAATAATGACAGTAAACACCAATAATGACAGTAAACACCCTCATTTACACCACATATTTTATTAAAAATAATAAATCCCCTATATACTCACCAATGAAGTTTTCTTTTCTTGTCCGCAGCTTTCAATCCAAAAATGGCTGTAAACAAATTCAAAAATACATTTGAATCCAAATGTCCATGCTTGCCCCTGTCCCAAATAAATTTGTACTTCCAAATGTCCATGCTTGAAATCTCTTCATTTCTTCTGCACAGTGGGGGCCCATTGTTGATTGCAGTCTTCTGTTTTTCGGCCAAGGGGGACCCATATATGTAAGATCCACGAATCTTCTTGCTTGATTGAAGAAAAATAAAAAAAAGGGAGGAGCCGCGGCAAACAGCGCCTACCTAGTAGGAGCTCCGATACGCAATGAGCTTAGCTCATTGCGCTAGGTCTATTTCTAGTATTAGGAGATTTCCCCACGCTAGTGAGAAAATCCCCTAATACTGTAAATAGACCTAATGCAATTAACTAAGTTCATTGCGTATCGGAGCTTCTACACAGTAGGAGCTCCGATTAGCAATAAGCTTAGCTCATTTCCTCCCCAACACTCTTGTGCATGTGAAATCAATAATTTTCTACTTCCTATATATGTATTGAATTCCAAAGTGTCTCTATTGTAAAATTTCACTAGCTCTATTTTCAAAAAGTTCTGCCGTTAAAAGTGAAAATGTAGCAGTATTATTCTGAGTAGCATTTTTAAGCAGTGTGGTTAACATACAATAGGAATGATGTGTGGATTCAAGACCCATTATACATAGAGAATAAATCAAATATATTGTGGCTTAGCCTAAATACATATACAATTTTCTAGAACGCCATGTAAAAGTAATAAAGGCCTTATTCAGGATACGTGAATGTTTTTGCACGTACTTTTGCCATCCATTCCGGCTGCCGGAATGGTGTGCTGAGTGCATTCCCCATCTATTACTCTGGCATCGCACTGAGGGATAAACTTTGAAATAAAAGTGGTGCCAGGTTTAAAAATTATACAGTGTGCCCCCCCTCAGACCCAAAGCACTAACCAGCCTACCTACAGCCAGTAAATATCTGTAATTTGTCTGTAGTTTACAAATCAAAATCGGTATGCGGGGGAACACACAGCTATATTTGTGCTCCCAAATGAAGCCACATATACTACACCCAGCACAAGACTCTATCTGACATGTGCAACGTTATGAAGTTTTCTAAAATCCCCTATCTTTAAAATGGGGCATGTTTTACCAAATTGTAAAAAAACTGTAACTTTCTCAAACTTGTGAACCCTCAATGGCACTCCTCAGCCCTAATAGCTTTCTAACAAAACTTACTGCATGTTTTTAAACGCCCTGTACACTGAGTTACGCTCTCCCAAAAAAAACAGAAAAACTGGACTTTTGCCGAAACGGAGTAGAAAAAAACCCGCGAGATTTTGAACTTTAGATTGTTCCTAAATTGTCATTTTTATTATTTTTTTCTGAAATTTCACATGCGGTACCTGTGGACAGTTCTCCATTCTCATTCCAAATTTCAGTTTAATAACTTTAATGCGTTTTAAGATGTAGACCCTCTGTCACTCACCGGACTGTGAGTGCCATTTCTCCTGTGTTCAGGAACCGTGGCCGTCCGCCATCCTGAGGGTCTGCGCATGTGCAGCCCTTATTAAACCTTCAGTACCTGTTGCTTTAAATTGATTGGATGATCAGGCAACCCTCCCTATTTAAACCACCTGTGATCATTACCTGGTTGCCTGA
This sequence comes from Mixophyes fleayi, assembly GCF_038048845.1. Classification (NCBI taxonomy): domain Eukaryota; kingdom Metazoa; phylum Chordata; class Amphibia; order Anura; family Limnodynastidae; genus Mixophyes; species Mixophyes fleayi. The sequence continues at coordinate 117,803,989 of NC_134403.1, read as the reverse complement.
TCTTGGAGTCTCATTCCCCATGAGCCTCTGAAGGTGTTCCTGTGTTCCTCGTGTATTCAGCTTCTGCTGATTCCTGTTTACTGCTATTGTTGTTGCCAGACCACTTCAACTCTCCTGTGTTCATCGTGCCTGCACTCAGCTGATTCCTATACGCTGCCTCCGTTACTACTACAGAGTTCCTGCTCACTTCAACTCTCCTGTGTTCATCGTGCCTGCACTCAGCTGATTCCTATCCGCTGCCTCCGTTACTACTACAGAGTTCCTGCTCACTTCAACTCTCCTGTGTTCATCGTGCCTGCATTCAGCTGATTCCTATCCGCTGCCTCCGTTACTACTTCAGTGTTCCTGATTGTCTCAACTCTCCTGTGTTTATCGTGTCAGCTCTCCGCTGCCTCCGTACCACTACTACTGGATACCAGACCGCCTCAACTCTCCCGTGTTCATCATGTTTCCAGTTTCACTTACTACTGCTTCCTGAGTATTGCTTCTTTGATTCTGGATTACCTGCCGTGCGCTGCACCAACCTGATTACCGCTTCCACCCTCCAGTGGTCTCTCCTCCTGCAGACCTTCAGCCTTCAGGTATCCCTGCATGTCGCTCTGACAGCCTGCTCTCCTGAACCGCGGTATGCATACTTTCCATTGACTTTGCTTTTGTATTGCATATCCATCTGGACTGAGTTGTGTTCTTCTCCGGAGCCTCCTATCCACTGAAGCTATTGTTACCATTGACTTTGTTTTCTATTGCCTGGATTGCTATTGAGACTTTGTATACTTCAAGCAGCGCTGGTCAGTTATTATTGTATTGTGGATATCATCGTGGGATCTAGTTCTGTGTGCCTCGTGTATCTTCTGCATTACATCTCCTCGTGCCCCTCCTTACATATATATAGCAGTGGTACAACGTGCTGACGCAGACCACTGACTCCTGTTTCCCTGTGACACCAGTTTCAGTATCCTCTCACATAAGCAGTGGTACAACTTGCTATACGCAGACCACTGACTTCCCCGTTACCTACCTTCACCTGGATTCCATTCCTTCACTATAGACAGTGGTACAACTTGCTATACGCAGACCGCTGACTCTCACTACCTCCTCGCTACTCCTGGACATTCCTCCTCACTATAGCAGTGGTACAACTTGCTATACGCAGACCACTGACTCTCCTCACATTTCCTTGTCCATCTGGATCCTCGTGTACATTCATCTACTCATTACCAGTTGCTGCTAGTCATAGACTTTCCTTGAGCATTCTCTCACCATCTGCTGTTTCTCCTGTTCCGTTGTCACCCTGCTACCAGAGAACCATAGTACCAGCTATATTACTCTGGTAAGTCCATCATCTGGTGATATCCTGGGCAAAGACTCCTAGTGCCCGTGACAGTAAGATCAGGCCATGACAGACCCAGGTGCGGAACCTACAGCTAAAGAGATGCTGCTGCATCTGGTTACCCGTATTGAACAACAGGATGTTCGCCAGCGACATTTGCTGCGGTGTTACCAGGGAGCGTCTGTGCAGGATGTCACAGCTACTGTTGATGCTCCTGTGCCTTCCTCCGTTTCCCCAGTGCCATCCCAGGTGTCTACTGCTTCCACGCTTCACCTGCCTACTCCGTCAAAATATGATGGAGACCCCAAAACATGCAGGGGTTTTCTAAATCAATGCTCAGTTCATTTTGAGCTTCAACCTCACAATTTCTCTACTCATCGTTCCAGAGTGGCCTATCTCATTTCCTTGTTTTCCGGACAAGCTCTCGCATGGGCTTCCCCTCTGTGGGAAAGAAATGATCCATTTGTTACGATTTTGATGCCTTAGTCAGTATTAGCACAGGCTTACCTAGGGCGCGGAGTCTAACGGCCTTCCGGTCTTCACCAAGAACCACCGCAAGGTAGTGTGGGAGATCCAGAGAATAGTTGGTAACACAGCCGAGTCGGTACACAGAAGATAGTCCAGTTGCGTAGTGCCAGGGATAAGCCAAAGAATAGTCAGGTCACAGCCAGGTAGGTACACAGGAGTAGGAGGAATAGAGGGGTTAACAGGGAGCAGGTTCACAGGAGTCAGGACACAGGAACTGTAGCCAGGAACAGGAAACACATTGCTCTGACACAGGCAGCATGTCAGAGCAGGGAAGATATAGGAGTTTGAATTCCCCGCCCAGGAGTCACGTGATCAGCAGCAGAGAGAACCCGGAAGTGCGGCAGCGCTATCAGAAGAAGCGCTGAAGAGATGGACACCGCTGTCAGCTCCCGCTGACAGCGCAGCGGAACGGGAACAAGGTAAGTTCCTAACACCATTATTACAGGATAGTGCCAAATTTATTTCCACTTTTCGAAGTGTATTTGATGAACCTGGTCGTGTTATTTCCGCTGCATCCAGCATCCTCCGTCTACGTCAGGGTTCTCGTACTGTAGGCCAGTACGTCATTCAATTTCGGATATTAGCCTCTGAACTTCAGTGGAACACTGAAGCGTTAATTGCCGCCTTCTGGCAGGGGCTTTCTGATAAAATTAAAGATGCACTGACTACTCAAGAATTACCTACTTCTCTAGAAGATTTGATTTCTTGTCACTCACCGGACTGTGAGTGCTTCTTCCCGGACATTTAGGAACCGTGGCCGTCCTCCATCCTGAGGGCCTGCGCATGCGCAGCCCTTTCCTATACTTCAGTGTATGTCCCTTTAACTCAATTGGCAGATCAGGCAACACTCCCTATATTAAGCACCTGTGGTCAACACCACGTTGCCTGATCTTGGAGTCTCATTCCTCATGAGTCTCTGAAGGTGTTCCTATGTTTCCTCGTGTATTCAGCGCTGCTGATTCCTGTGGTTTCCAAACCACTTCTACCTCTGTGGTTTCCAAACCACTTCTACTACTGTGGTTCCCATACCACTTCTACCATCAACTGTATCATCGTGACTGTTGGCTGATTCCTATCCGCTGCCTCCGTGCACTACAGTCTTCTATACCACTTCAACGCTATCATATTCCATTGTGACTGTTTGCTGATTCCTATCCGCTGCCTCCGTGCACTACAGTCTTCTATACCACTTCAACGCTATCATATTCCATTGTGACTGTTTGCTGATTCCTATCCGCTGCCTCCGTGCACTACAGCCTTCTCTCCACATCCACTCACCTGTTCATCATCAAGTCTGTGAGCTGATTCCTATCCGCTGCCTCCGTGCACTACAGTCTCCAGCTTGCAACTCGTCTGTGTTCATCATCGTGACTGTTAGCTGATTCCTATCCGCTGCCTCCGTGCACTACAGTCTCCAGCTTGCAACTCGTCTGTGTTCATCATCGTGACTGTTATTTGATTCCTATCCGCTGCCTCCGTGCACTACAGTCTCCAGCTTGCAACTCGCCTGTGTTCACCATCGTGACTGTTAGCTGATTCCTATCCGCTGCTCCTGTGCACCTCAGCCTCATCTCATCTCTCCCGTGTTTCCTCGAGACTGCTGCTATTATTACCATCTGCTTCACTTCGTGATCAACAGCTCCTGGTCTACTCTGCTCTCCCGTGTTCCATCGCTATTGGTACCTGTTGGTTGCTACTGGTTACCTCCGTGTGTCCGCAGAGCCCTGCTGCTGCTGCCAGCGCTATCGTCCATCCGCTGCTGATCCGCTCTCCACGCCTTCCTGTGTCCCGCTGGTCTCTACCCTCCTGTCAGCATTGGATTCGTATCTCATCAGCTACTCCTCTGCTAGATCATCTCCATTCTCCTGGGTCCTCCATGAGTCCAGTTCCACGTTCTACTGATTCCTGTGGATTCGTGTCCCTGTTGGTCTACTTACCTGTGCGCTGCACCTACTAGACTCTTCCTCATCCATCCAGGGACTTCTCATCCTGCCGGCCTCCTGCCGCTCAGGTATCGCTGCACTCCTATCTGACTGCCTACTTCTGAACCACGGTATGCATACTTCTCATTGACTGTGCTGGTGTATTGCATATCTTGCTGGACTGTGTTGGTTCTCCCCTGCAGTCTGCTATCCGCTGAGTATATTGCCATCATTGACTGTGTTATCTTGTGCTGGATTACTTCAAGAGACTTTTCAGTCATTTATATATATTGTGCATATTATTGTGGATCGTGTTTAAGGTGCCCGTGTACATCCTGTGTTGCAGTCTCTCCCCGTACACCTCCTCACATATATATTCAGTGGTACAACTTGCTGAAGGCAGACCACTGATCCCTGTTTCCTGTATCACCTGTTCCAGTATCCTCTCACATAGCAGTGGTACAACTTGCTATCGCAGACCACTGACTACCCGGATACCTCCACTTGGATTCCATTCCTTCACTCAGACAGCGGTACAACTTGCTATCCGCAGACCGCTGACTCTCATCACCTCCTCGTTGCTGTTGGACATTCCTCCTCACCATAGCAGTGGTACAACTTGCTATCGCAGACCACTGACTATCTTCACGTTTCCTTGTCCATCTGGATCCTCGTGTACATTCATCTACTCATTACCAGTTGCTGCTAGTCATAGACTTTCCTTGAGCATTCTCTCACTATCTGCTGTTTCTCCTGTTCCGTTGTCACCCTGCTACCAGAGAACCATCATACCAGCTATATTACTCTGGTAAGTCCATCATCTGGTGATATCCTGGGCAAAGACTCCTAGTGCCCGTGACACCCTCACACACCATGCCCCTCCTCTCACAGATTCCCTATGGCAAAATGACGTTTTTTACATGTAACCTTCATATAAGGGCACGACTGTGCTATTATTCTTTCCCTCCTAACAAACCATTTTCCCCACATTTCTATGAAGCCCCCACACTGCCCTCCAGCGTCCTCCCAGACTCATACCCACCCAGCCTGTGGCCTTACCCATACCTCATTTTTTCCACCCCCTTTTCCTCTTCCCCATTTTCCTGGATTCCCATCCATCCTTTTGGTACACCTCCCCCAGCCCACCAGGCCCCGGCCTACCCACACCATGGCATAGCCCAAGAACAGATTTCTACTCTTTCCAATTTCCCCCCAGTCTGGTTTTCCCAACCAGGTTCCACAATTGCATCTCCCCACCTAGTTCTTTGTTCTTTGTTCCCATAGGGGATCCATTGATGGGGCAATTCTGCATAATGTTGACTATGTTGCTAATGTCCGCTTGTCTCCTGGGGCAGGTTCCTGTGTTTTGGGGGTATCCTGTCAGTCAGTGACCCAGCCTTACAGTATAATGGGGAACTCTGCTACCGAATAAGGGCACAGATCTCTTCCCTTCGATCCTTCAGTGCAGGAGTCGTCTGGTGACTATGGACTGTCTGTATTGCATTTAATGGGGTTTGTTGGATCGGGCACCTATAGTGCTAGTGGTTACTCTTCAGATGTTGAGGCCTGTCCTAGTAAGTTAATTAACCTGCTCAAGGCACATGAGAAGTATGCATCAGTATAGGAGCTCCTTGCATGCTATTCAAGGACTGGAGGCCCGGCGGAAGTCTGAGGTGGTTCACTATGCTAATATCAGGCGCAGTACTCCTGCTGAAGGACAGCCGCCTGTCTCTTACGGCCAGAAGCCTCTTGTTGCTGGGCAATGAGACATAGCCTCTTTCAGCCTTCCCTGCTCTACGGTTCACATGCGTACAGTACGCATCCCTATTGCTAGATGATGAGTATGTTCCGCTCAGCTGTCAGCAGTCAGTTACATCACTGACCACTGGGAGGGACCCAATCAGGCTCAGCCTGTCAATATTTAATGCTAACTCTGGCACCACTAGGATGCAAGAGTATCAGGGCACCCTTCTACTCCAGCGTTCCTCCAATTTGCTACTTAGGCTGCATTACTTGGTTCTGACCCAGTTTGTATTTAACCTTTCTCATCTGGACTCCGATTCTGCTATTTCACTACCTCCTTTTTATTGATCCTTAGCTTGTCTGACTACACCTTGAATTCCGATTTGATACTTCTCTGCCTGACCAGTATTGATCCTAGACCGTCTGACCGCTCACTGATCACGTACACTTCGCCAGTGACTGTCTTGGAGAACCGCGACCTGCCCTTCCTTACAGCTAAGATCATACCTCTTGTGGAGGTCCCTGGTGAATATGTTAGACTCTGCACCTCCAAGTTCAGTTGACCAAATATCGGCAAGTTGTCTCAATCCAGTATCTGTTTGTGACACTAACATGTTCTTATAATGGGGTCTCAGGAAGCTGGTGAAAGACAGGAGTGCTAGAGGGGCCGTCATGGAGGGTAGGGTACATAATTGTGGCAGTGTAAATATTGGCACTTAACCTGTCGACATGAAAATGTCAGCACACTAAATGACGACACTTTTATTTTAGTGACAGGTTGACAATGTATACAGTGTGATTGGCAACATGCACAATGTCTCACATATCAATTAAATTGGCAGCTAATAAATATAAAATATATAACCATAGCTCTATGAAATGTAAATATAAAAATAAAATTGTTTGCAACTAAAGAAATGGAACTCAAGTGTTTGAGATAGTATTAAGACCTCAATATCGATGATATAATCCAAATGACTCCAGTATATCCAGTATAATATGTCCAATACTTGTATTGTTTCAGCGGGATAGAATTAAGTCCACAGTACTCGCCCGTCTGCAAATTAAACAGACCTCCTTACCACAACAGCGGCTCTTATAGGCAAAGGTTAGAATGTTATATACACTGTCTTATATCGGCGGAAAAAGTAGACAGGTGCAATATATAAGTCCATACACCTCGGATAGTAGAACCGCTGAACAGCAAATATAAGGAATAAATAGATCCACAGCACTCACCCGTCGCAAAGCAAAATATAGAGATTCAGTTGTTGTTTTGTTGTTTAACATGCACATGTCGCCAATGACAATGCTGATATTAAAAGAGCAATGCCGGTGGGTCCATGGTATAGCTGGCGGACCTGTCGGCATTAGTCTTTTAATGTCGGTATTGTGATTAGGGACATTGTGCATGTCGCAAATCACACTGTAGACATTGTCAACCTGTCAGCATAATAAAAGTGTTGACATTTAGCCTTTTCAAATCGGCAGGTTAAGTGCCAACATTTACACTGTCGCAATTATAATCACTACCGGTCATGGACCTGTTTCTATTACTGATTATGCAAAGAAGGCCCTGAATGAGTTGTGTAGGCCAGGTGATATAGGGGAGGAAGCTTACATGTCCTATAATAATTTGTTATGGGGCACTTACTTTTTTGGTGCCAGCTAATTGGAGACTGGCCCTCCCAATACATGCATTTTTTTGCAATCCCTTCACTTAATTCATTATATTGGCACCAAAGGTACTATTTGGAGGCATTATGATCACTTTTGGGAAAAGCAGGATGGGTTAGCCTTTACAGGAGGTGACTCTGTGCCCCAGGAGGCATCAGAGGGTACAGATGGTCCCTCTTTTATTTATTGTCAGTATTAGTTGTTAGCTGACTGACACTCTGTTTGTCTTGCCACCAATTTCTCAGTGTTCCAAATCTAAATAGTTGTCTGTCATTATTTATAACCAGGTTCTTAATTGCTATACAGAGATACAGTATGTGATGCTTTGAGGCAAAGACATCAATTGTTAGGACGGTGATAACTCAGCAACACTAACTGGCCAACTTTGATTGGCTTATTGTGCATTGACCCCACCAGCTGACACTAAACACTACTAAATTCTTTAGTGTGGAAGCTATATTATATAAAGTTGTGGGCATCTATTTGCATATTTATTTGTCATTTCCATTTGGCCTACAGCAGAAAGAAGAATTTCAAAGGGAAAACAACATATATTTCTATTTAATTTGACTTAATTTAATTTCTTTTCTTTTTATTTAATTTCATTTGTATTTGTGTGTGTATTTAAATACATTTTATATGGGAAAAAAGGACTTTTGCATTTATTAATAACACTGTCAAAACAATATCTCTACTGTGCATATGACACTTCATTATTGTGTACAAAAAGATAATGCGATTTTAACATTTACTATGAACACTGTCAAGCCAGATCGCTACATTTTTTCTATGTTATCCCTATGCTATTGTGGGGTGGAGCTATACACACATACTATGATGCCTGACGCACACCTTGCACAAATGCTACTGGTTTTTGAACTGGACACATCTTGGACATGAACATCTTAAGATGTGTCCGACTGAACATATTTAAGTAAATAAGCTTTTTTACATGTGTCTTTTGCAACGTTCATTTGAAGCACATAAATTAATTTGTTAAAGTTGCATAAAATTTTCACTGACTTTCCCGTCCAATAATTTACTGAAGATATAATTTATAAAATCACAAGTAAAAACATGATTATTGATGCAGCTGATGGCATCCCATAGAACATTTTCAAACAATATACCATCACTGATCACTGACATCAGTGATGTCTGTGATATAGCTATCAAATTTCAGCCCAATAGGTTCACTTCCTTCTCTTATATCATCATCATCATTATCATCATGCTGTCAACCATTTATTTATATAGCGCCACTGATTCCGCAGCGCTGTACAGAGAACTCACTCACATCAGTCCCTGCCCTATTGGAGCTTACAGTCTAAATTCCCTAACACACACACACACACACACAGACTGACAGAGACTAAGGTCAATTTTGATAGCAACCAATTAACCTACCAGTATGTTTTTGGAGTGTGGGAGGAAACCGGAGCACCCAGAGGAAACCCACGCAAACACGGGGAGAACAAACAAACTCCACACAGATAAGGCCATGGTCAGGAATTGAACTCATAACCCCAGCGCTGTGAGGCAGAAATGCTAACCACTTAGCCCCCGTGCTGTCCCATGGATGCATGCTGGAGGTGGGTGCTTAAATTGCCTCCTGTCTCTCTCACAGAGGAGGATTCTCAATTTGTCCCTGCTGTCACACATCAACTCTCTCTGCTCACTGCCATTTTTTCTGTCCAAGCTCGTCCTCCTTTCTTCTTTATTTTCCTGACACTTGTTCCTAACTGCTCTGCAACCGGGGGCTACCTCTGTCAGTAGTAGATCAATATCTCAATTTAATAGGATATACGTTTAGCCTTGTTTGTATGTATTGATGTAGGTCGGAAAAGTTTTCCTTCAAAATTTACTTGAATCTACTGACAGTATAGCAGCCAATCAAAGATTTTATTTTATTTCATTTTCTAAGTGGCGCTATAGAGATAATACCTAATTGCCAATGTTACTAATAAAAACCCACATTGTGAGCACCAACTGCACTAATTTTAATGAATGAGACTTCATTAGTGTTTCATTTATTTGATCAAGGCGATAGCCGTTTGTTGATGTCAAAGTGGATGTTTCATGATTTTACAGCTCAGTTATGTAATACTGTTTGAAATGTTCATTAATGTCATTTGTTTTGTCCTTTTACAAATGATATTATCAGAAATACTGTGCTTTGAAGTTTTTAACATGTTATTGTTTATTTTTCTCATTCTTTCCTGTAAGTGCCATATTATTTTTCTAATCATATTTGTCATACTCCATTAACCCTTTCAGTGACATAGATTTTTGAAATCTGTCTCATAAACCTGGTCAGGCCTATTTGCTACATTTTGGTACACATAAATTTAGGCCATACTTGCCAACTCTCCTGGAATGTCCGGGAGACTCCCGCATTTTGCGAGAGTCTCCCGGACTCACGGGTGAGTGTGGCAATCTCCCGAATTCTGCCCACTACACTAGGAAGTGCCCCACTTCCAAGTGAAGTGGGCAGAATTAGATCCCAAATGCCGCGATTCCCGGGGAATCTCGGCGTTTGGCCCCCGCTGTCAACTGACGCTGTTTGCGTAATGATGTCACAGGGAGCGGGGCCGAAATGACTCGATTTTGGCCACCCCGCCCCCTCACGCCCACCTCCACTGGCTGGCTCCCGGAAGAAGCTGAAGAAAGTAGGTAAGTATGGTTTAGGCATTTTTCATATGAGCACATTCCCTTTTATTTTGCTGGCCAGTTTGTGTTAAACTTACTTCCTTTACTTCAGGACAAAGGATTCATCAATATAAAGTATAACAGTGTGAAGCTTCCATATCTCTGAAAAGTATTTTTAAAAGTTTGCTGAAAATAATGCTTCCTTGGGCAAAAACAAAGTATTCATTTCAGTTAAGTTATTACATTACAGCCTGTTCACACCCCCATTCTCATCCATGTCATCATTTAAATGAACAAAAGTGGCTAAAAATAAGCTCCAAGACTGATCCCTATAAATTACATGCCTGGTCAAAACAACAGTACTAAAAAGTGATGTTAGAACTGACATTGCATTTTAGTAAGAGGGACACATATCCTTTTGTTGTGGCAATGCATATTATTCAACTTAGTAAAAGTATATACACCATTTTCTATTTTATGGGGGGAAAGAACAGTTCAAACTAACAGAACTGACTGCTCTTTTCTCACCCATTGTTAATTTTTACACTTGTATTTTTCACTAAATTGACAAAATTTTATTTCATTTAAACAAAGAACATCATCCAGGGAAAAAATGCAATCATGCCAAAAGTCATTGATAACTTTAGAATGAGAATCATAAATTCCTAATTGCTAAAAGTTAATAAAAAATGTCTCTGTTTTTTAAACTGATCTACCTTAAAATTAACTAAATATTTTCAATATCTCTCTGCCTGGTAATTTTCATGATGATTGGCTTTACTATTCCAAAGTTATTGAGGTGAACTTTTTGTTGAGCTTTTATTTATTTATTTATTTTAAATAATTTTTTTGGAGCAACATAGATTTTGAAAAATTCCTTGAAAGTCCATTATATAGTACAGTAACAAATAATAAATCTGAGTACACAAAAAGGATGTAGCACACACTGAGGTATGCGAAGGCAGTAATAGCAAAACAATTAACAATTCAATGCTGTGTGAACAAGTCTCAACGGACGCTCCAGGCATGGCCAGGACTCTGCAACTTAATAATATCATGGAATACAGCTAGTATGGAGAACAATGTCATGGAGAAAGAAGGTAAACAAAGGCATTAAAACAACAGAAGGGGAGAGAGGAGGTATAACATTCAGCAGGTAAAGAAAAGGGACAACCTTCCGCCTAGTCCTGGGCACGTAGCAGTATTGGGGGATCTTCCAACAACATACTTGTGTCGTACCATGTTGTGTGTATAAATGAATTGTTGGGTTGTCTGAGGTAAACAGTTAATAAAGCTTTCCCAAGTTGTGAAAAGTTTTGCAGTGTGTGATTCTTTATGTAAGGATGACTCCAGCCAATCAATCCTAAATATAAAGAACAGTTTGTCTTTAAACATGGTCTCCTCCATGAGGAGAAAGGATAGGAAGCTTTGCCATTTAAAAATGCAGGATTATTTAGTAGTGGTAAAATTAGGGAATGGTAACTATTGAGATCATATTTTTTCCAAACAGCTTTCTATGTTATCCGAGAAGACTGTCAGGATCCCTAGCATAAAAATCACGAAGAGCAATGTAAAATGAAGTAAAGTGATTTATTAGGCATGGAACATACAGATTGGACTGAGATGAAGTAAATGAGCAAATGAACACAGGAAATAAATGCAGGTACTAATGTCAGATGTCAGGTTTGCCAGATAGGGCTGAGAACTTTGGTACCCAGGCAGGCGGAATGATCAGCAAGCACAGAAAGACTGAAGGTTCAGGTTAAGCAGGGATAATTTGCATTTACAGATAACATGGAGATCCAGGCAAGCTGGAGAGTCTGTAGCAGGATACCAGGTGGTAATGCTAGTCTGCAGGTACTGGAGGGAACAGAGGTCTGAGTTGTATACAAGCTTCAGAGCCAGACCAGAGATTGTACAGCAGTCTGTAGGCACAGGAACTGAATAACTGAAGGTGCAGTAGTTTGCAGGAACAGGAGCTGGATAGCTGAAGGTGCAGTAGACTGCAGGCACAGGAGGTGGAGCTGAGAAGGTATAATGGTCTGTAGGCAGGAGTACATGGATGTCCAGGTAAGCTGACATCAAGGAGACTGCATCAGATGAGGTGTAACGGTCTTCAAGCAGGAGTACAGGGATGTCCAGGTAAGCTGACGGGTAGGAAACTGGATCAGAGGAGGTGTAAGGATTTGCAGGTAGGAGTACTTAGAGGTCCAAATAAGCTGATAGGTAGGAGACTGGATCAGAGGAGGTGTAACGGTCTGCAGGTAGGAGTACGCAGAGGTCCATGGAAGCTGACGGTTTCGGAAAAGGGACACAGGTAATGTAACAGTCTGCAGGCACAGACAAAAGGAGGGTCAGACAAGCCAGGGGGGCAGAAGCCAGAAGGTCCACAATGATGCCAGGGAGATCGCAGTAGTGAAGTCAAAGCGAAGCCAGGGCCGTGAGATAAGATGCAAACAAACGGATAAGAAGCAGTCTAAACCAGGAAGTCAATCAGGATTCATACACAGGAGTGCACAGAAGAACCATAAGCAGTCAAGACAGTAGACGAGCTGTCCAAGACTGCTGGGAGAGGTAGTTTTTTTAAGAGACAGGTGTCAAGCATGCATGAGTAATGAGCTTAACTCCTGCAGGTAGGAGAATAGTCCAAGATCAACATTGGCCCCTTTGATGGTACAGATGTACTGAATTTCATACTCATATAATGGCTGTCTAATAAAGTCCCTTGCAGGCAGGAGCTGCAGAAGACTAAGCAGCATCCCTATGTAGATGCTGCAGTGCAGCTGGAGGCATATAGTGACAAAGAAATTAAGAATGGATTGTCTAGTACATCTTGTTATAGCACAGCTTTATGTGTGTGTAGGAAAGAGATAAGGTCAAAGTCAAATAAGAAGGAACCATCCACAGCAATATTAGTGTAGTGCAATGTTGAATGCAACCAATCCCTAATGATCCCTAAAGTACTAGCATAGTTGGAATTTTAAGATTGGGAAGGTTGACACTACCATTAGACAGACTCTGCTGGAGTTTGATTAGGCTAATGCGTGGGCATTTATTATGCCATATGAACTTGTGGATCCCCTTATTAATAAGTGCCTCATCTAACGTTGCTGAAGTAATAGGGAGAATTTTTAGAATTTATAATATTTTTGGGAAACTGATCATTTTCAGCAAATTAATCCAACCCAGCGACGACAGTGGAAGGTGATTCCAACTATAAGCATCCACATATTAAGGAAATATAACTGGTAAATGTTTTAAGGTAATTATATCCCTAAATAAATGAGGGCAGAGGTTGGTCAACATATTTTCAAGTGTTTACACCATTGTGGCATTATAGTTGAGTTGTGTTGATGTTAAGTTGATTGAGCATGCCAATAGAATTACTCCAGTTAATAGTGAATTCAGAGGCAATGCCATATTGACTAATGTTATCCAGAAAAAAACCCAAGAGAATATCTAGGGTTAGATAAATACAACATAAAATCACCAGCTAATGCTGCTATTTTATTTTTCGACCTTCCAGTCTGAATACACTTAAAGTTAGTCATAGCCTCTGAAAGAGGATCATGGATCAGGTTGAATAACAGCATTGATAACAGGCAGCATTGACGCATTCTCTTAGTCACTGTAACTTGATCGCTTTTCACTCCATTGACGCTGAGAAAGGTAATGGAAAAGTCATCCAGAAATCTCATAAATTGTGAAAAATTGTGATCAAAAGCACATTGTTCAAATATATATTGTGTTTCCAGGAAATTTGGGCCAACGCCTTCTCAGCATCAAGGTTCATCAACATTTCTGTAAAGAAGTGAGATTGCCAGTGGGAAGCCACTACAATCATGGCAATTGTGGTTTAAACCCCTTTGACTTTGGTTGTAAGAAGGCTAGGGTAAAGTAATTTGAAATCAACTTCCTATTTTTTGTTTTAATAGGAAAATAATATGAGTCTCTTTAAAAGGCTGGGTAAGGAGAGCAAAATTTGGTCCAAGGTGATAAGAAAAGTGGCTATCAGTGGGTATAAAAGCTTATAAAATCCGGCACTGAATCCATCAGGCCCTGGAGATTTGTTATTTTTATGGAGGACAGATATTGAGCATGTTACTTCTCCTTTAGAAATGACAGAATTCAACAGAATAAAATGGTGGCAGTCTTTTGGCAATAATCTAAGGTGCAAGGCAGGGTCACCTGTGATGGCGAAATAGAATTGGTAATAGACCTTGAAAGCGGAGACAATATCATATATTGCTGTAAATTTTTAATGGCTATTATTTGACAATGTTTCTTTTCGGGTTTAGTCATATTGGAGATAATCTTACCTGATATTTCCCCATCTATGAAATTTGATTAGAGTACTACAGTCTAAGTTGGGCATGAGAAAGCAAAAAACTTTATAGGAGTTTTCACTCAGAATTAAAAATGACGAGGGTGGAATGCTTTGGGGCTAAATACATAATGTGCAAAAGTGGCAGTCATGGCTGTATGTAAAGTGTTATATTTTGCATACTATTCCTGTTTATGCTTAGCTTGGTACATTATCACATGGCCTCTAATCACTGCTATAGCAGTTTCCCAAAATAAAACTGGATTATACCTTTGAGATAACTTATTATTAATGTATTTAAGCCATTCAGAAGTTAAATAGTCTTGAAATTCCTCCAATTGGTACAAATAGGAAGGGGATCTCCAAGTGAATCAACCAGGAGTGTGTGCATGGGACCGAATGGTGATAGAGATGGGAGTATGATCAAACAATAGTATGCTATTAATATTAGTCGAATGAAGTCTGGGTATTGAAGCACTATTGAATAGAAAATAGGCAATTCTCTAAAAGGTGTGATGAACATTAGAGTGGAAGGTATACATTTTGTCAATGGGATTACAAAGCCTCCAAGGGTCAGTAAGTGTGTGTCTATGTTCCAAAAGATCTTTGTATTTCCTTGGGTACTGATAGGATGGGGTGATCTGTGCCATTGGAAAAGTTCAGAAATGGAGTTAAAAAAGGTCACGATTTTAGGAGTTTTAGCAGTTTGGGGCATACATATTTAAGAAGGAAAATTTGTCAATATTGAATACCACATCTAGAAGAAGGAATTTACCACCAGGACCTACAAGTCAGTTAGTAATAACATGCTGCAGGTGCTTGCGAAAGTGGATTGCCACACCCCACTTTTTTATGTTCAAGGTGCCAAAATACACTGGTTGATCCAGGAATTCCAAAAGGTAGCATCTTGTGAAACAGACCAATGAGTTTCCTGGATAAATGGCACATTGGGCTTAAGATATCTGAGGTGAGTAGACATTTTTCTTCTTTAATTAGGCTGTTTAGTCATCCTACACTAAGAGACTATGTGGAGAGTCAGGGGAGGGGAGTGAGTGTGTGGTGTGTGGGATGAGGAAGTTGATTGTGGTGAGTTGTACATAGATGTGTACCCATGGTCATTATCAGATTGTCAGATGAATAGATGTGAGGCAATGTGTTTACAAGGCCACACCTGGAATGCCGCAATAAAAAGCACCCAGAAATAATTGTGAAAACAATTAAGCAAAGTTACTCCAAACATACTATTTTAAATTTCCCTCTATGCTTCTGAGAAACTTGGTGGGAGAAATCTTGAAAGATCAGGATTTTATGGTTATGAACTGTGACATTGGCCATCCTCCATAGACCCGTAAAATGTCCACTGTCAGGCGCCGTCCTTGCTTACCTGCCCCATTGCAGGGATGATCACCTTCCTGTTGCCCACAAGCTCTGGTCACTTCTGATACCAGCCAGTAGCCTTCACTGCACATGCATGCCTTTTGCTGGGCAACAGGACGTGCTTCTGTTCCATCCAACCAGCAGTCTTCTGTGAGTATGCGTGCCCGTTGCCAGGCAATGGGAGACGCTTCTCCCCTGCAATGTCGGCGGTCAGTGAAGTCACTGACCGCCTAATTGAGCCCCTATATAAGGCAGACTGTGGCAGCCTATTGCTGCCAGAGAATTGGGTCACATCCAGGTGCTCCAGCATTGTGGTAATGATCCTGCTTGTCTCCTGGTATTAAATTCCTAATTGTTCCTGAATATTCTCCTGTTATCTGATTTGGTTCCTCTTGCTCTCCTGCTTTGACCCTGGCACTCTTGACAACTCTTTAGTTATCTGCATTGGCTCCTGTTATTCTCTTGGTTTGACCCAGCTCCTTTGAATTTTAGAATCCTGATTTAGCTACCATGTGATCTCTCATTACTGAACGGTTTGCCTGACTCTGAGGGCCGCAACCTGCACGTCGCTTGCGGCTAAGTCCAAATCCCTTTGTGAATACCAGGGGTGTATTAGACTATATGCCTTAGTGTTCAGTAGCAACAACTGCTGGTAGGTAGCAACCGTTGTATATTCCAGTGTTGTAGCATCCACTTTATCTCAGAAGTTTAGAAATTTAAAAAGGGAAGTTTCCCTTTACAATTCAGCGCCGCTTTAAATTTAATCGCCGAAGACGCTGAACTCGCGGGTGTTGAAGAACCCGCATGTTAATATATTTACCCCCGGGTGATTTACCCAATATATGAACTATAGAATAGTTCCACATCCACCTGATATACGATATATATAGCTTGTTTTCTTTAGATACAATAACAGTCAGGCATTTATATACTCACACCGCTTGTCAGTATAACATTCACCCTCCGGAGGGACTTCAATAGAACGCCAAGCGAACTCCAAGTATTAGAGCCTGATTCATTTGTCTCCTAGTAAGAGTCTCCAATCTCTAGCGCTATAATGCACAACTGTAAATTCAGCCTTACTGGCATCCGTGTAGTTGTAAATCACGTTCCGGTGTCAGATCTCAGGCGGAGAGTGTCACATCTATATGGTAATAAATTGGAAGACACAAACTCGAGCAGAAAATATCAGGTGTCTCTGGTAGTAAAGTTGAAAACAGTCCCAGCTGTCGCGTTTCGTGCCAATGAAGGGCACTTTCTCAAAGCTACTCCAGGGTCTGTAGGATTCCTTTAAATAGGGAACCAAGGCACAGGTGCGTTCATTAGTTTTTTTAGTTATGACACCCTTTCCATGCTTATTAACTCAGCGAATTTGTCACTTGGTCAGTATTCCATTGGATCAATGAGCTTAATAAGAGATTCTAAGAACACAACTACACCTTTAAAAAATACATTCATCTTTCTCAAATCCGTCAAATGGCAGATACTTAAACACTAAATAAAAAAATAATAATAAAAATAATTGCCAATATATAGAATAAATATAAACATAAAGAAATAAATAAATAAAAATAAAATATAATTATTAAACATAGGTATTCATTCAAAATTTACCAACCAATATTAGTCTAAAAAATCTTATATATCACAATGGGCATTCATGCAGCTTGTCCGCAATACCAAGGAGCTGGCAACTGTCATCAGATCGACATCTTTGGGGCTGAAGATCAGTGGCAGCATGGTCCAGGTAAGTTTAACAGGGTAGTGAGACTGCCAGTCCAAACGGGCAGGTTATATGTGTCCGAGCGATGTAGACATGTCCCAAGATAGCCAACGGTACTTATGCCCAACAGTGTGGAGCTCGGTCCCAGTGGTATGTATGGCAGAGGAGTATCTGCTTCCTGCCAGTATCTCCAGGGACAGCATGGTGGCTTACTTGTTAGCATTTCTGCCTCATAGCACTGGGTTCATGAGCTTGATTCCTGATCATGGCCTTATCTGTGTGGAGTTTCTATGTTCTCTCTGTGTTTGTGTGGGTTTCCTTCCACACTCCAAAAACATACTAGTAAATTAATTGTGTGCTATTAAATTGACCTTAGTCTCTCAGTCTTTGTGTGTGTATGTTAGGGAATTTAGAATGTAAGCTCCAATGTGGCAGGGACTGATGTGAGTGAGTTCTCTGTACAGCATTACAGAATTAGTGGCGCTATATAAAAAGCTGACAATAATGATGAGACCCTTAGTTTGTAATCTGACAGCCATCTGACCTAGTTGAAATTACATCAGAAGAGAAAAAAGGACAGCTTAGCAAAAGTGTGGCTGCCTGGAACAGACAACCCATCAGAAGTCCTGTTGTTGAGCTTTTAAATACTCATTGCTATGAAATAATAGCTGCACTTCACAGTGAAACTGCTTCCTGTTCCAAGTGTTTGCTATTTCTAAGGAACTTGAGACTGGGGGAAGCTTATACGTTCTCTGAGCTCACCCCAGACATGGAGATCTCAGCAACTGATTATGATCAAACCACAAAACAGATGAGATTATGTGTGGTACAGACAGGGGTGAGCAGACACTGGAGGATGAAGGACACTGGCTCTGTAGCTATAGGGTAATGCTAAGTGGTGAAGAAGACAGGAGAACTCCTTCTCTGGATTAGTACATAAAATACCAATGGCGTTATTTTTTTCCAGTTACAATGGACGTTATGGGAACAGTAAGAGATTAGATTGTTGTTTAATTATATAATAACTCTAGATTTTGATCAGGGACGGTGAGAGTGCATGTGTATGTGCATGAGTACTCAAGTCCATGTGCAAATATGTGTAGCAGAGTGTAAAGAACAATGAAATATAACGTTTGCTATCAAAGGAGTGGGGTATGCATGAAGTTGTTCATAGTAAAAGGGAAAATGTTTATTTGATTTGGTTAATGTGTGTATTCCAACTAAAAAAAGTACCCGAGTGGTATAAATGTCTTCCAAATGAAATAATGGCTTCCATCTGATCACCACCACCTCAGAGGACATTTAAAGTTACATAGAGGTTCAGTGGACTTGGATCTAGTGCATAAAAGTGTCCATCACCTGAAGTTACTTATAATATAGTGTTTTGCAACAAGAAATATTATTTTTGCTTTTAGGCTCAGAATCAGGAACATAAGTGTATCTAGTTAGCAAGGTACACATTAATTTTCTCAGCTTACCCCATCAGAAGAAATAAGAGTATGCACCTCAACTGTTTTCTCTATATTTAAGTGGTAAGTTATGTGCTTATCCATAAAAAGAGAGCATACATAAAATAGGGACACAGAAGGTAAGCAAAATATGCACAGATGTGGAAACAAAGGATGGCTCTGCATGTGAAAGCTTACTATCCTAAAGCTGGTTACACACTGCACAATTTTCCGACCAATGTGTTATCTACAACAATTGTACCTATGACTGAAGTTCCGAACGGTGGATTGCACATAAGTTAAATACTGACTGTTTATTCATGTAGCACACAAATACTCAATAGCTTATTTGTACACTGAAATTTAAAGTTGATATTTTTGTGCTACATGAAAAAACAGTCAGTATTTAACTTATGTGCGAAACAGAAAACTAATTATCTCCCCTTGCATTGTAACATGGTTTTGTCCAGGAGACTTAAATAAGAAACTTCTTAATTTAAGTTCCTTAATGAATCAGGCCCATAGTGTGGATACAAGTGAAAAATTATCCAAGGTGACATATGCAATACACATCAATGCAATACACATCTATGTTCTTTTGGTCTAGATAGGATGGACGCAGGTGTTCATTTATGCAAGGAGACATAAGCAATACACATCTATATAACTTGCTTCTACTCAACCATTATTTTAAGAACGTTCTAAACACATAGAGGTTTTAGTGGCCATAATATGTACAATTAATACACATAAATATATGAATAGTATGCCATTGTATTTTAAAAACAATTACATATAATAATACAAAATCAAATAGATGGACACATGTCACATCAGAAAATAAATTATACTTTAATGAGAATATGTATTTTCACATGTGGTAAGAATACATATTGTACACACTTGCATATAGGAACACATAAATGTCATATGGAGCATGTAAAACAGGTTGTTTTATTGCTTCTCCACTAAAAGCACATTATTCCCATTTGACTGATTTGCTGATATGAACCATGTGGGAGAGGAAGAGACAATATCATAAATTTAAGTATACACGCCAAGAAATGAGTCGCTGTTTGAGGAACTATCGGTAGTTGGTCGAACAATTGGTCATGATTTCCTATACACTGCAGGATCAGAAGTCAGTTGAAATGAGATTTAAGTTCTGCTGAACAATCAAATGAAACAACGATCGGTACTTTGGAATGACTATCGCTCATTGTTCAACTATACACACTAATGCGATATGTCCCCGAACAGTCGTTTATAGCTCGATTGACCCAATAGTCAGCTGAAAAAACCTGTAGTGTATGCCCAGCCTAAGTAACGATGCTAACTATATATTTTTTTGACTAATGTAATCATTATCTCAATATGCAACTAGTGTCTCCGACCTGGGGAGGAGGTGAGTTGTCTCCTGAGACACTCTGCTGCAGTAAGCAATAATATGTTGTAGTTCTGAGAGAGGGACTTGCTCAATGTATTAGCTAGAAGCCAGGTGGCTATGATTTTGTTTATATTTCGTTATGTTTACAAGCTGGTGAATAAACTGGCTGTGGCTGGTATTCTGAAACTTGTGGACTTGTGTGTTTTACTGCTGCTGTTCACTCAGGAGATAGTACCTGTTCCCCTGATTATACTACAATACATATGTGTATATATATATATATACATATACACATATATATATATGTAAGTCAAAAAATATCCGCATTCCAGTTATATTAAAACCTCTGTTGGTCGCACTGTCTTATGAATGCTCTCTGAACTAGGTCACTGTCTCCCCAGTCATGGCTGTGCAGGTTGGAATGTGTAACGTAAGTTCATTTGTAACTGCAGTGCAAGAAAAAATGGCTGCCTCACTTGTGATTTGCATGAAAGAAGAGCAGCGTGCAGTGATTCGTTTTTTCTAGTCTGAGGGTGTGTCGGGTACCAATATTTATTGAAGACTTTGTGCACAGTATGGAGAAAGTGTTTATTATGAAGAAGTGTGCATGACTGATGAGAACATTGAGCATGCAATTGAACTTATGCTGTTGGATAGAAGAGTGACAGCGGATTATGCTGTAAATCATTTGCAAATCAGCCATGGCTCTGCCTATCATCATCATCATCATCAGTTATTTATATAGCGCCAACATATTCCGTAGCGCTTTACAATTGGGGACAAACGTAATAAACTAATAAACAAACTGGGTAAAACAGACAAAGAGGTGAGAAGGCCCTGCTCGCAAGCTTACAATCTATGGGACAATGGGAGATTGACACATGAGGTTAAGTATACATTTTGCATCTTGGCCCAGCCAGACTGCAAATGTAGGGTGACTCATAAGCTAAATGATCCTGTCACACAATAATGTTGGTCCGGGGGTAGTTGTCTTGTGTGAAATTGTGTAACAGGCTAAAGGTAGTGAGGTTAAGATGGTGGTTGAGGAATATTATACGCTTGTCTGAATAGGTAGGTTTTCAGAGAACGCTTGAAAGTTTGTAGAACAGAGGAGAGTCTTATTGTGCGAGGGAGAGAGTTCCATAGAGTGGGTGCAGCCCGAAAAAAGTCCTGTAACCGGGAATGGGAGGATGTAATGAGGGTGGATGAGAGACGCAGATCTTTTGCAGAACGGAGTTGCCGAGTTGGGAGATATTTTGAGACAAGAGAGGAGATGTATGTTGGTGCAGCTTTGTTGATGGCCTTGTAGGTTAGTAAAAGTATTTTATATTGTATTCTGTAGAAGACAGGCAGCCAGTGTAGAGACATACAGAGTGATTCAACAGAGGAATAGCTATTTGCAAGGAAAATCAGTCTTGCCGAAGCATGCAAAATAGATTTTAGGGGTTTGAGTCTGTTTTTGGGAAGACCAGTAAGGAGGGAATTGCAATAGTCAATGCGGGAGATGATTAGTGCATGAATTAAGGTTTTAGCAGTGTCTTGTGTGAGATATGTGCGGATTCTGGAAATGTTCTTTAGATGTATGTAACATGATTTAGATATAGAGTCAATGTGGGGAACAAAGGATAGGCGTGAATCAAGGATTACACCTAGGCAGCGAGCTTGTGGGGTGGGATTTATGGTCATGTTATCAACAGAGATAGAAATGTCAGGTATGCTCTTGTTGGCGGGTGGGAATATTATTAACTCTGTTTTAGAAAGATTAAGTTTGAGTTGACGAGAGGACATCCAAGATGAAATGGCAGAAAGACAGTCAGTTACACGGGACAACACAGATGTCGAGATATCAGGAGAGGATAGATAGATTTGGGTATCATCCGCATAGAGATGATACTGAAAGCCAAAGGAACTTATTAGATTTCCAAGAGAAGCGGTATAGATAGAGAACAGCAGAGGACCTAGCACCGAGCCTTGTGGTACTCCAACTGATAGGGGAAGCGGAGCAGATGTGGCTCCAGAGAAATTAACAGTGAAAGAGCGATTAGAGAGGTAAGATGAGAACCAGGATAGAACTGTGTCTTGAAGACCTAGGGATTGCAGCGTTTGTATGAGAAGAGAGTGGTCAACTGTGTCAAATGCAGCCGAGAGATCAAGGAGAATTAGGAGAGAGTAATGGCGTTCAGTCTTAGCAGTGATCAGATCATTAACAACCTTGGTCAGCGCAGTCTCTGTGGAGTGTTGAGAACGAAAGCCTGACTGAAGAGGATCCAACAGGTTGTTTGCGGAAAGAAAGCGTGTGAGGCGAGTGTAGGCAAGTCTCTCTAGAAGCTTGGAGGGGCAAGGGAGCTGAGAGATGGGACGGTAATTTGAGAGAGAGTTTGGGTCGGAGTTTTGTTTTTTTAGAATAGGAGTAATCACTGCATGCTTGTATAGTGATGGAAAGATGCCAGTAGAGAGTGAGAGATTACAGATTTGAGTTAGAGGTGAAATGAGCACAGAAGACAGGGATCTACCAATTTGCGAGGGAATAGGATCAAGAGGACAGGAGGTAGAGTAGGAAGATAAGAAGAGCGTAGAAATTTCCTCTTCATTTGTGGGGTCAAATGAAGAGAGGGTGTCAGAGGGTAGTGGGAAGGAAATGAGCTGATGGCTTGTTGAGGAAGAGGATACCATTTCTAGTCTGATCTTATCAATCTTGTCCTTGAAGTAGGTAGCAAGATCCTGAGCACTGATAGTAGATGGAGGGTTCGGGGTGGGAGGATTGAGAAGATGATTAAATGTATTGAAAAGGCGTTTGGGGTTAGAAGCCTGAGCATAGATAAGAGATTGAAAGTATGTTTGTTTTGCAGTGTCCAGAGCATTTCGATAGGAGTGGTAGACAGAAGTATATGTGAAGAAGTCATTAGAGCTTCGAGATTTACGCCAGTGACGTTCTGCTTTACGGGACAGTTTTTGAAGATTTCGTGTTGCTTTGGTGTGCCACGGTTGACATCGAAGTCGACGTGTAGTATGAAGTGTCGCTGGAGCCACTTGATCAAGGGCCGTTGCTAAGGTTAGGTGAAAATGAGGTACTGCCATCTCAGGGGATAAGAATGTAGAGATAGGGGAGAGAAGGTGTTGGAGAGAGGTGGAAAATTGTTGAAGATTAATAGAATTCAGATTTCTACGAGTATGAGGAGGCTTGGTTGAGTTAGACAGTAGAGAGGTTAGAGCAGTGGGGGTGAGAGTGTAGCTGATAAGGTGATGATCTATGCAATAATCTACAACAGACTTGGATTTCGAAAAGTTTGTGCAAGATGGGTGATGAAACAACTCACAGAAGAGCACAAACAGAAGTGTTTGGACATCTGCAAACAAAATTTGGACTTATACTCTAAGGAAGAGGAAAGTTTTTTTAAAAGAATCATTACTGGCGACGAGACATGGATTCATCACTACGAATCTGAGAGTAAACAGCAAAGAATAGAATGGAAACATCCTCAATTGCCAATCAAGAAAAAGTTCAAAACTCAACCATCAGCTGGAAAATTTATGCTTTCAGTTTTCTGGGATCCTCAAGGGCCAATATTGAAACATTATCAGGAAAAAGGTTCAACAATCAACAATGCTCATTACAGTTAGATGCTCACTGAACAGCTGAAGCCTAAAATTCAAACAAAATGCTATCCTGGTCCATCGGACTGTAAACTGTTTGGTCCCCTGAAAGAAGATTCACTTCTGAGGAAGAGGTGAAGACAGCAGTGCATTCATGGCTTGCAGCTCTGCCAAAAATATTTTTTAATGATGGAAAGCGAAAGCCTGACAGATGGACAAAGTATATTTATCCCTCTGTTCACAGTCCCCTATGTACCCCACCTTTCACTCCCCGCCTGC
Organism: Mixophyes fleayi; assembly: GCF_038048845.1. NCBI lineage: Eukaryota > Metazoa > Chordata > Amphibia > Anura > Limnodynastidae > Mixophyes > Mixophyes fleayi. The sequence continues at coordinate 117,780,008 of NC_134403.1, read as the reverse complement.
TCTCCTTTATGCCTAATCATCTTTTTTTCTCTGTGCCTTACTTAATCTGTGTGCCTCTCACTCCCTTTCACCCTTACCCCCTGATCCTGTCTAGCTATACCGACATGTTGCATATTAGTGAATTGGGACACAAAATTGAGGCAAATGTGAACCCACACACATCACTTTAAAGCAACTTAGGGTCAGCAGTGTGAAACAAATGTTTTGTTTATGGTGTGTAATTGTACTGGAGCTCTAGACACCCTTCTCTAGCAGTGTGGAGCATGTATGACATTACTAGATTGCAATACAAGAAGAAATGATAGGTGTATAAAGAACATTTATACAAACCAGTTGTTGGTAGTTTGAAAGCAAAATAGACCCTTAGCTCCCATTTTTACTGGCACAAGGCCGCAGACCATGGACTGCTAGAACATAACAAGACTATCCCTGTACTGACACGGAAACAGGGAACACTGGTGACAGGACTGTCTGCGCAGGCTTCTGTCTCCCATATATAATTCAGCCTGTGACAAACATGTTTCATCCGGGAAGGTGCGGCGCCCGTCAACCGGCGCTCACACATGTTTAATCTTAATGACAGTCGATGTGAAAACAAGACCATACTACAATCCACTTGTTGTGCGCAGTCACGTGTCAATGCATAAATTTTGGTCCTGACACCTTTGCTCGCTGTCACCACTACTCCTTTCCCTTCTAAGTTCTGGTTCACCAAATTCTGCTCATAGTGAGGAAAAGAAGTGCCAGTATGCCACACTGGCGTATATATATATATATATATATATATATATATATATACTGAGCACTCACTCATTAGTAAAGGAAGGGTTATAGGTCTATAAACAAAACAACACAGAATGAATAAGGATCAATTAACTGCAATCAAACCATAATAAAAAATTACAGCAACATGCACTATATATATATATATATATATATATATATATATATATATATATATATCATTTTTATTAGAGAAAATTCTGCATAATAACTATCATTTACACATAAAACAGGAAAAGTTAAGCATATGATTGATGAGGTAAAACAATTTAATAACTTTGAAGCATGTTGACATTTACTTTCCTTTTATTAACTTCCCATTTATTTTCTCTCCCATTTCTTAACATATTCTTTTTGTCTTATTCAAAACCACATTCCTTCCATCTAATGAGCCTACTATATTTTTAAAGCAGGAGGACTATGCCCTTCCTCTTATCTGAGTTCCAGCACCTGTTTTTATGCAGTTTTTCCTAGGGCTCCACTGTTTCTCCTACATAGAACCAGTAAAATCCAGGGCCAAGCATACTGCTGAGAGGTGTGTGACCACGAAGGCCACAGAAAACACCAAGAATGGAGACTGCGGCCTCCTATCTGTGCTTCCACACTCCCTTCTGGTAGCCATATTAATTTGCCTCAGTATATGGTGGTACATGTGAACAGAATACCACTTCCAATTCTCCCCCAATCTCCCTGTAACCTGTTCCTTCAACTTACCCTTGGAGCCTAATGAAAGGTTGCAAATTGCTTGTAGACATGCTAGTGATAGAACTTCTCAATAAGGTAGTATAACACCTTACCATATTTTAAAATTAGGCAAATGGCGCTGTGTAAAGTAGAATTTTGTTTACATTCTCTTGCTTATGTTGTTGTTGTAGTTATTTTGATGAGTTAAGGAGCTTACAAATTACTCAACAGTGGACCAAATTCCCCTACCTATAGTCAACAGTCAACATGACAAGACATCATGACATCATAATTTTCTATGTTGTTCTTGTTGATTCTAATAGTTGAATTCAGACCAACTTAGAGTTTAGGCTCAGACCAAGTTCCATAAATTCAGCTGAAGTTTTTCACATTTTAGTATAGACTGGCAACACAGTTTGATAAACCAAAATATAGGCGCTTTGTAAGTTTTTAATATCCTCATTAAATGGTTTCAGTTTTTTGTTTAATTTCTAAAATTAATTTGATAGTACAAACCATATTTTAATGTTCAACAGTGCTGGATACACACTGAATCTAAAACTAATTTTTAAAAATATGGCTACTAATATTTAGGCCGGCCACTTTTTGTGTTTTGGGTTTTGGGTTTTGGGTTCTGATTGGTTTTGCCAAAACACCCCACTCAAGGTTTTGGTTCTGATTTTTTTTTTAAAAAGCATAAAAAGTGCTAAAATCCATATTTATTTATTTTTCACTCCTACACTATTATTAACCTCAATAGCATTCATTTCCACTCCTTTCCAGTCTTTTCTGAACACCTCACAATATTGTTTTTAGGCCAAAAAGGTTGCACCGAGGTAGCTGGATTTCTAAGCTAAGCGACACAAGTGGGTGGCACAAACACGTGGCCCATCTAGGAGTGGCACTGCAGTGGCAGACAGTATGGCAGTTTCAAAAGCTAGGCCCCAAAGAGCACATAATGCCAAAAAAAGAGGTGCAAGATGGAATGGTCCTTGGGCCCTCCCACCCACCCTTATGTTGGTGAAATAGGACATGCGCACTTTAATAATTTTTGACTGCAGGAACAGTGAACGTAGTTAAATATTGCAGTACTCATTTTTTTTGACTGCAGGAACAGTGAACGTAGTTAAATATTGCAGTACTAATTTTTTTTGACTGCAGGAACAGTGAACGTAGTTAAATATTGCAGTACTAATTTTTCTGGCCTGCAGGAACACTGAACGTATTTAAATATTGCAGTACTAATATTTCTGGACTGCAGGAACAGTGAACGTAGTTTAATATCGAAGTAATAATATTTCTGGACTGCAGGAACAGTGAACGTAATTTAATATCGAAGTAATAATATTTATTAACTGCAGGAACAGTGAACGTAGTTTAATATTGCAGTAATAATATTTCTGGACTGCAGGAACAGTGAACGTAGTTTAATATTGCAGTAATAATATTTCTGGACTGCAGGAACAGTGAAGGTAGTTTAATATTGCACTAATAACATTTCTGAACTGCAGGAACAGTGAACGTAATTTAATATCGAAGTAATAATATTTCTGGACTGCAGGAACAGTGAACGTAATTTAATATCGAAGTAATAATATTTATTAACTGCAGGAACAGTGAACGTAGTTTAATATTGCAGTAATAATATTTCTGGACTGCAGGAACAGTGAACGTAGTTTAATATTGAAGTAATAATATTTCTGGACTGCAGGAACAGTGAACGTAGTTAAATATTGCAGTACTAATATTTCTGGACTGCAGGAACAGTGAACGTAGTTAGATATTGCAGTAGATATTTTTTTATACTTTTTTTTACAAATTTTTTATAATTTTTTTTTTATTATTTTTGTATAATTTTTTTATAATTTTTTATAACAATGGACTTAGCAGGACAGAGCACTGGACAAAGCACCACTGGACTCAGCAGGACAGAGCACAGGACAAAGCACCACTGGACTCAGCAGGACAGAGGAGAAGGACACAGCACCACTAAAAACCCAACCTCACGCTACCCTGATCAATGCCCGACTGAAGATGGCGGCGGCAAGCGGGGAATTTATAGAATCCGAGTATCGCGAGATCCGACAGCGGGATTTGGAGTCTGAGCCTCGTTTTCACTGTTTCTCCCCGCTGGAAATACCCGAACAGTGCTCGGATCGCCCTCGGATCCGCACTGTTCAGGTGGGCTCGGATTGCGATAATCCGAGCCCGCTCATCTTTACTAATATTCATATATTTATTTTGAGAAATTTGCAATAGCTCACTCTGTGGATAGTACTTGTAGACCTAATTTTTAAAATCATGCCACAAATTCTCAGTGAGGTTGAGGTTAACACTTTGATTTGACAGCTAATAGACATTCCTATACTTATTATTCCATTGTTGCTTTTACCTTGCAATTACATTGATGAAAAAGGCTCTACCTTTCATTATTTACCAAACAAATTTCTTAGCAGTATTTCACTAAATTTTGCTTGATCAATTTTTTCTTTAATACTGCCAAATTTTCCAATCTGTGTAAATTAGACTCTCCTGCTACCATACTATAGGGACAGTTTCTTTAGGCATGCCTACTGTTAAGTTTGTACCACACAAGCAATTTGGGAAAAAAGGGGCTCCAAAACTGACTGAATGGGACAGGAGTGTAACGTAAGATGCGGCTAATAATGGAAGGAAATAGGAGGGGGTTCTGAGATTTTTTTAAATTAATGCAAGCCGACATTTTGCTGTACTAAGTATGTGTGTGATTAGTTTTTTGAGTGTGTTTAGAGACATTGGGCAAGGAGTGAGGTAGTAAGGAATAGGACAGAGAAGCAGAAAGAGAAACTTGAGTAATATTGGAGATGAAGAGATGAGTCGAGTCCCAGAAGGGGATTCATTTCGGACAGTGCCACCAAATGTAGGATAGGGCACCCACATGACCACACAAGTGCCAACACAATGGGAGGCTTTCAGTGTATAATCTTTGGTGGACCAGGTACCAGGGAAAGTATACTTATGGAGTGTTTTGCTGATTTTGACACAGATCAAGGTTTTAGTTATATTTAGGCAAATTTTGTTCCATTCCTCTGGAGTAAGCATCTCCCCCATGTCCTCCTCCCAATTACGTTCATGTGGCTCCTTGGTGAAGCGTTCATGTAACAGATTAAGGCAATAGAAGCTGGAAATGAGAACACTAGAGGAAGAGTGGATGGAGCAGAGGGGTACTAAAGGAGAAGTCTGGTGAATATCAGTCACTGTGCATCTAATGGTGTCATAAAAATGTCAAAGCTATAAATATTGAAAAAACAGGAAGAGGGGATACAGTATTGTGTTTGCAGGTCGACAACTGTGGGAAATAGTTAAATGGGGGCTATGTCCTTAAGAAATTTAATGTCATGTCGTATCCAAAATGCAAACTGAGTGGGGAAAATGCCTGCGGGAAGGAAGGGTTAATCCACATGGGGGGGTCATACACCAGGCGTTAGGGGCTTGATCACAGGACACCACAGTTTAGGACCAGCTTGTATGCGAGTATGCTAGGGAGGGGAGAAAGTTGCAGGTGTGGGGAGGCAGTAGTGAGGTTTTAGCCACAGGAGTGAGGCAGTAGTGTAAGTCTTGGTGTGAGAGGCTTCAATGGCAACCCAGACCCTATGGCCAGGACTGGAATGCAGGAGGACACACTGGGTGAGAACAGTAGTTTTGTAATATTTAAGAAAATGGTGAACCAAAGGAGACGTTTGCCGCGCTACTGGTCTATCCGTATGAATATGTATATGATAAATAAAAAAGGATCACGAGTTGTCACATAAGGTATGCTTTAATAAAATATAATCATAAACACATCAACAGATACCTACTAATACTGTTGCAAAAACATGCTCAAGGGGAAAAAAGCAAGGTATAAACTGCATCACCATCACAGTGACGCAGTATATAAGAGATATATATGGATGAATTTAAAAAACATTGCTCCTGAGTGTTGTAAAAACCATCAGGCTACTGGATAGATAATATGACAGCTGTCTCCAATGTAGCTCATACTGTGGTCAGAACATGTAGAAAAAACTTGTTAGACACATTCCCCAAAAAACAAATGGATAATGCCAATAATTGCCACAATCGTTAAACCACCAATGGTGGTAAATCGCTTCTTAATATATAGTGCTCATATAATGTCCATGTGTATCATTGTATAGAACATGGATACTCGTAAGCGCAGTGCTCAAACTTGCTTAGTAAAGTCTATTCCAAATACACATGAAGTCCGCTGCAGATGCCGATCCCGATGTCAAAAAAGGACTTCAAGCATATATAATGGATGTAAATTACTCACTGTCTTGGCTGAAAAAGTATTCCGCTCCACATATCCGCTTGAAGTACGCCTCTTAATGGAGATTTATTCTCTCTGTCTCCTCAGATATCCATTGTGATCATAGGAATACGATCCTCAATGATGTAGATAAAGATCTCCTATAGATGATAAACAGAGCCCTTCAGATTGTAGCGGGTAGTTTATAAGTAAGTGTCCGAGCGGTATGCTTGAATATACAAGCTGACAGGTGCCTTAATTCTTGCAAAGCTGTGTGGCGTCTTAACACCCTTCACGGTGGTGATATCGGTGGGTGGTAAGGCATAGAATCAATAAAACGGAGAGAGTCCAATGCAAAGCGTCATCCATGCGATGCCAAATGAATCCGAGTGTCTCGGTACTTGTAGAGAAAGCCGGCAATAGGCATAGAATTAAAAAATTAATGAAACTTCAACAAGTAGGCGAAAATCGTGTAAGGACAACTAGACTGTTGTCTCTAAACCTCTAACGCGTTTCATTACGGAACGTAACTTCATCAGAGGGGGTGGAAAATAGTAACTCCAAGAACTCCATCCTGTGAGGGCTTATGAAGGATGTTCTTGCAAATTCGCGATTTTCTCACCAATAAATTCAGTGGCCAGCTGTTGGAGAAGTTTGAAGCTTGCAGGGACTTTAAGGGGAAGGGTTTGAAACAAGTACAATAGACACAGGAATATATTTATTTTAAGAAAGTTTATGCGACCTGTCCAGGAGATCATATGTTAATCCTATTTGAGAAGGTCAGCTTTAATTGCCGCAAAGAGTCATGGAAAATTTGCAGCCTATAATTGGTCAGAAATGCAAGTCAAATAGAGTCCTAGGTATTTCAGTTTAGTGGATTGCCAACTAAAGTCAAAGCTGGACTTAAGGGCTTGAAGTTGTGCCGGAGGGATATTGAGATCTAAGATTTCAGATTTAGAGGAGTTAATCTTGTAATTGAAGAGATTTCCTCTATTTTATAGGGTTAGTGGTATAGTATATCAATCTTAGTGGTATAAATATACAAAATGTATATTTTCACCTTTCTTTATTTAACATAGCTTTTAAGAACATTCTTTGCAATTAAAAAAGTCTGTTTCAGCATTTGTAGCAAAAATACTGATTGGAAAATGATATGCAGTCATAGTAATCCAGTAACAATTATAAATGTTTAAAATAGTTTGAACACTTTTTCAATACACTGTATATTCATATATGCATACATTAAAATAGATAAGGCATAATTTGAATTAGGTTTAAAGAATTGTTAAAAGATAAGAGAAATTGAGATCATTGGACCTGTCAAAATTAGGGTAATAAGAAAAAAAAGGTGTGCTTGTTGAAATTTAAAAATGTCATCAAATCAATGTCTTATACAATCAATGACATGAATTATTCTCATGGTGTCTTCTGTTAACCTCCTCTATTCCTGAATTATTTATAGAGCCTCATAAGTCTTTTTTTTTCTTTAATTTCTGTACTTATGTTTCAATCTATTCTGTTAATCTCTTTTACTATGGAATAACGGATATTCTACCTCAATGTAATTCTGTTTTTCATTAACCTATGGTACTTGAATATATTATTTAAGCTTGCATCTCAATTCTGCCCACTATTTCTTCAACGGTGAAATGTTAATATTTTCAACCCGTTTCCATGGGTGATTGAGAATTGATATTATAGTTAGTAATGAGAAGACAAAATTAGAATTTAGGACATTTTTTATATTCTGTTATGCTATAACAAACTGTACCTAGGTTAAAATGAATCAACTAATACTTGGCACCAGAAAAGTTATTGATCTATCGTATTTGTTTGCTGTTTTAAGATTAGTTGAATAAAATTTGAAAGAGCAAAAACTAAAAATCAGAACAAGACCACTGGGCTACTTCAGCTTTGGGATTAAGTGAAATTTTAATTTTAAAAAATATCACTGAAATGTACTTATTAGATTGAAAATAATACTCATACAGTGTAACATCAAAATTATACATTAAAAAAACTGCAATAGCTTTATTTGAAACAGCTGATCACCTAGTGATTAAGTTTTGTGACTAGGCTTGTAAGCAATATAAAAGTGATCCTCGCCATATATATATATATTTATATATATATGGATAGATTTTAGATAGAGATATATAGATAGATAGATAGATAGATAGATAGATAGATAGATAGATAGATAGATAGATGTGACATTGTTTACTTACTATTTATAGTTCGCTTATTTGTCTTAGTAACATAAAGTATTTGCATGGACTACTAATACCCTGTTGTTTTTTACCTGACATATGTTTAATTGCGACTTATATTTATAAAATGTAGCGTTAATGTTAACATTTTGTTAGGACATTCGATTCGAAATTATTTCAATATTGTATATAAATTTTAATTAAATAAAAAATAGCTTTCCAAGTCACCCCAGCATTATTTATATATTAGAAATTCTATGAAATATGAATTTAAAAATACAGTGGAGAATGATATTTCAAAAGCAGAGAAGCAAAAGTAAAACTCGACAATTGTATTGTTGGAATTTGACACCTCTGTGAAATGGTTTGTTCCACCATAAATTTAAATTTTGCAGCTCTCTGTATAACCTTACATTTTTCTGCAATAAACTTTATCTGCCATTTTTAACTATTCTTTTTGCTTATACTGAAACCAATTCTCTACCTATGTAAATATAGTACTTTTTTTTCTTTACACCTAGAACTATCAGCATACATTCTAGTGTATTTTATAGTTTGTATTAATTTATAATATACATCCACTTGAAAGTTCCTCCTCTTAAAAAATGTGTTCTTTTATCTCATTACAATAATTTTCCTCCGTAAAGGGAAAATTATTTTTTCCACTTCTTCTAAAAACTGGATGCATGGTGCGCCAAATATGTGCTATGCAAGGAACACACTCCAAACAAAACTGGAGCAGCATGCTAATGATAAGGCTAAAAAGCATTAAAATTAAATATAAAATGAAAAAAACACCCAGACAAACAAAAATATCAAGAAGAATTGGCATCTCCTATGAAAAGATGACACTCAGTCTAAAATCCTTCTGGAAAACCCCAAGGTTGTATTCAGAAGAGCCCCTAAGTTAAAACAAAAGTTGGTATCACATCATCTACCACATCCTATTAAGGGTACACAAACCTGGTCGACAAAAATAAAAAATAGTAAAGATTTTTTTAATTGCTGAACACATAATAAACATTAAGTTGGGACTCGAGACAAATAATCTCTTGAACCATTTCAGAAAACACATAATTAAGATCCATCACATTTAATTCATGGCTATCCAATTGATGACAAAAAATGTAGAGGGACTTCACCAAAAACCTCAATCAAGAGGAGTCAAAATGGATAACACATTAAGGACCCTTGCCCTGGAGATTTTAAATTAGATTTTGAATTAACATATTTTATTATAAAGAGCAGTACTGAAGCTAGAAGGCCCACTGAATCAAGTTTCATTCATTTCAAAGTAAATTTAAGAATCACCCACTGTTAATTGTTAAGAATTTTATTTTAGCTAGAATTCATATACCCATCATGGAAGGTGGGTGTGTATGTTATATGTGATTTTGATTTTGATTGAAGAATCCACAGCCACTTGCTCTAATTTACATGCAGCTGATTTTCATATACAGTCATGGGCAAAAAACTTGAGAATGACACAAAAATTATTTTTCACAAATTTTGCTGCCTCAGTTTTTATGATGGCAATTTGCTTATACTCCAGAATGTCATGAAGATTGATCAGATGAATTAATTTAAAATTGCTCTTTGCCATGACAATGAACTTTATCCCACAAATCAACATTTCCACTGCATTTCAGGCTGCCACAAAAGGACCAGCTGATATCAGGTCAGTGATTCTCTCAGGTGAGAGTGTTGGCGAGCACAAGCCTGGAGATCACTCTGTCCTGCTGATTGAGTTAGAATAATAGACTGGAAACTTTAAAAGGAGGGATGTGCTTGAAATCATTGTTCTTCCTCTGTTAACCATGGTTAGTTGCAAGAATGTGCAGTCATCATTGCTTTGCACAAAAAGGGCTTCACAGGCAAGGATATTGCTGCTAATAAGATTGCACCTAAATCAACTATTTAGAGATCATCAAGAACTTCAAGAAGAGAGGTTCAATAGTTGCAAAGAAGGCTTCAGGGTGCCCTAGAATGTCCAGCAAGTGCAAAGACCATCTCCTAAAGTTGATTTAGCTGCGGGATCGGGGCACCACCAGTGCAGAAGTTGCTCAGGAATGGCAGCAGGTAGGTGTGAGTGCATCTGCACACACAGTGAAGCGAAGACTTTTGGAGGATGGCCTGATGTCAAGAAGGTCAGCAAAGAAGTCACGTCTCTCCAGGAAAAACATCAAGGACAGACTGATATTTTGCAACAGGTACAGGGATTGGACTGCTGAGGACTGGCGTAAAGTCATTTTCTCTGATGGATCCGCTTTCAGATTGTTTGGAGCATCTGGACAAATGCTTGTACAGATAAGGAAAGGTGAGCACTACCATCAGTCCTGTGTCATGCCAACAGTAAAGCATCCTGAGACCATTCATGTGTGGGGTTGCTTCTCAGCCAAGGGAGTAGGTTCATTCACAATTTTGCCTAAAAACACAGCCATAAATAAAGAATGGTACCAAAACATCCTCCAAGAGCAATTTCTCCCAACCATCCACAAACAGACTGGAGACGAACAATGCCCTTTCCAGCATGATGTAGCACCTTGCCATAAGGCAAAAGGGATAACTAAGTGGCTCGGTAATCAAAACATTGAAATTTTGGGTCCATAGCCTGGAAATTCCCCAGACCTTAATCCCATTGAGAACTTGTGGTCAATCCTCAAGAGGCAGGTGGACAAACAAAAACCCACAAACTCTGACAAACTCCAAGCATTGACTAGGCAAGAAGGGGTGGCCATCAGTCAGTATGTGGCCCAGGAGCTGATTGACAGCATGTCAAAGCAAGTTGCAGAGGTCTTCAAACAAAAGGGTGAACAGTGCAAATATTTGAATAAACTTAATGTAATTGACAATAAAAGCCTTTGACACTTATGAAATTATTGCAATTTTACTTCAATATACCATAACAACATCTGACAAAAAGGACTAAAATTAGTGAAGCAGCAAACTTTGTAAAAACCAATACTTGTGTCATTCTCAAAACCTTTGGCCATGATGGTAGACTCTGAGTTCTGATTGGTTAAAAATGTTTTCATAATTTTATACATTTCAGCCCCATCTCATTGAGAGACAGAGTAGGGCAAAAAAATAAAATTCTTAGTGTCTTATGGATAGAATAAATAGGGATTTATTTACTAATATGTACAGTAATTACACTAATGTGCATTTTAAAACTAAAATCTTTACAGTGGGAAAATACTCTTTACATCTTGACATAAACAGTTGTTCATTCATATTAGCTAGATTTTTTTGTTGAACCATTAATTTAAAATATAAATAATAACGTTAAGGCCACACAAAACTTCATGTTGTTTAGTTCTTGAGAGTTATGAAAAATATGTTCTTCCAAAAACTAGAAAAGTGAATAATATCTAAATGTCTGATAGATGAGAAAAGGAGATATAAATCTCGACTAAACAATATTAAAAGTAGAAATGTAATATAATCAATGTTGAGAATAATACATTGTTGACATTAATATTCTCTGATTTTCAGACTTACTCTAGAACAATATATTAATTTTGAATCTTAAAGTAATATAAAGTAATATTCATACATCCTCTATCTTCATGATTTCTTGACAACTTAACAAAACAATTTACACATTTAAAATGCAATATCTCTCCTCTGTCACCTCTTTTTCCCTTGGGAAGCAAAGTAATATAAACATTTGTGCAGTTAGTTTCTTGAAGAAAGCAATTATTGCTTTCTTCAAGAAACTAGATGCACAAATGTTTTGTGTAGCAATATTAGGATTTGTTGCAATTGGCAATATACATTATTTTCTCTCTACTGCATAAATCTAAAAAATTGTATTTAAATTAGATACTGTTGTACTCAAATATTTCAACCCCCTGCTTAAATTGCATGCCTCTCTGAATGTTTAAATAAAAATACGATAACTAAACCTCTGCAAGGTTCAAAATGACACATGACATATTGTTGTACAGTTTGCTTTGTGCTATGCTGCATTTAACAGATTTAAAAAAAATATATAGAACAGTGAATGTGGCACTGTTTTAAATACATTTAAAAATAAATAATCAGTGAATGTGTGCAAATGTTTGGGTACCCTGTCCAGCATTACTTAGCGAAACCTCACAGCTTCCAAACATTTCTTGTAGCTAGGTAAGAATATTTCGATTTTTTGATGAATTATTCCTCAATTTTCCTTTGCAAAACTCATTTAACTTAAATATTCTTAGGACTTCACTACATGCTCGAGATCTGCACACAGATTTTCAATAATATTAAAGTTTGTGGACTGTGTAGACCACTCAAAATCCTTAAGTTTTCATTCCTATAAGAACTTTTTTTTTTTTATTTTGAGGCATATATTTCATTGTTATCTTACTGAAATGTTTTACCAATTTTCCATTCCATTTTTTCCACTTGAACACATCCTTTCTATCACATAGACAATATTTTCTGTACCAATGGCTGCCACATAACATCAGCCCTTCAGATAATTATTGATAATAGTAAGAATGTATCATAATATATATACATATGTGTACATACTGTATATGTGTCTATAAAATGTTAGCTTTTGGGCTCTAGTATTATCAGTACCTTTTTTATTTAATTTGAGACAAACATATTACTTGTATATGCCCTTTCACAATATACTTGGATATCTGTTGTCAGGTGTAGGGTTTATAAATATGTGTGAGTATATATACTGTTGAGGTGGTAGAGTTGGGTTTAGACTTGGGGGGATATGTCCTTCTGTATCCTCATGTTGATTTTCCATTCTTAGAGAACCTTGTTAAGAATAGCCATATGTCGACTGTTTGTGTTACACTTTACAGATTTAAAAACTGAGGTATTTATCAACAAAATGTAAGTGGCTCAATCACTTTAAAGGTAACACCAGGTGGTCAAGCACCAATCAGCATCATCATCACCATTTATTTATATTGTGCCACTGATTCCGCAGCACTGTACAGAGAACTCATTCACATCAGTCCCTGCCCCATTAGAGCTTACAGTCTAAATTCCCTACCATACACACACAGACAGAGACTAGGGTCAATTTTAATAGCAGCCAATTAAACTACTAGTATGTTTTTGGAATGTGGGACAAACCAAAGCACCCAGAGTAAACCCACGCAAACACGGGGAGAACATACAAACTCCCCGGGAATTGAACTCATGACCACAGTGCTGTGAGGAAGAAGTGCTAACCACTTAGCCACCGTGCTACCATGCATGTCAGCGGGTGTCTATTGGGTAAGCTTACAGTTTTTTTCTGGGTGTTGCTGAGTTTTTGAGGGTTTTGTATTCCAATTTGAACTATAATGGATCAAGATAAAATTTATTGTAATTAATAGTGTTGTGAACAAGAGTTTTGGGGGAATTGTTTGTTCAAAGTTTATGCTAAAATTATATTTGTGTTTAATTAATTTTTTTGTATAATGGGCAGCATGGTGGCTAAGTGGTTAGCACTTCTGCCTCACAGCGCTGGGGTCATGAGTTCAATTCCTGACCATGGCCTTATCTGTGTGGAGTTTGTCTGTTCTCCCCGTGTTCGCGTGGGTTTCCTCCCACACTCTAAAAACATACTAGTAGGTTAATTGGCTGCTCTCAAAATAGACCCTAGTATCCCTCTCTCTCTCTCTGTCTTTCTGTGTGTGTATATGTTAGGGAATTTAGACTGTAAGCTTCAATGGGGCAGGGACTGATGTGAAAGAGTTCTATGTACAGCGCTGTGGAATCAGTGGCGCTATATAAATAAATGGTGATGATGATGATGATGATAATGCTCAGTGGCTTTGGGACCACTATTACTTGTACTGTGACCACTGGTTTGCCAAAGATGCCACTCCAGGGGTCCGAACCGTGCTGATTTCCCTGACCACCACAGCCGAAAATGAATGGGATGATCCCCAGCACTCTTCAGCATGGGATTGATAGCCTCTGGGAGGGAGGGACAAGCTGTTGCAGCCCACTTCCCTTTGATGCCGTGATAAAAGAACATGCATGTAACATACAGTGATACAGTACAAGTTAAAAATGCAAACTATGTTGCAAGAGCTCCTACAATCAATTGAAAACACTCAGTTATATGCACAAGAACTTAAATAAGTCTTAGTGCCACTAAATGGTCACAATAAAACTGAAATAAAACTGGTGTACTCCTGCATAATAATGATCTGGATATAAAGAGAGACCTCCAAAAATATAACCTGTAAATAGTGCCAATATCTTTAGATCCAAATGGTAGTATGGAGCGCTAACGATAAATATCTCAATTGTAAAGATCCAGATTAACCCAAAGCAGGAGATGGATGTAGGAACCCTGAAACGCCAACGCGCGTTTTGCTCGGCTGCTTTTTCAAGGCTGGATACGGGGAACAAATGACAGCTCTTATATAGTGCTGGTTTATAGGTGTGTTAGATCACGTGATAATCTGCACCAATCAAAGGATTGATGTTTGTAGATATGTCACATGTGATATTCAAAGCCAATCAGAGTTTTATAAAGTATTGATTGACATAAGAATTGACCAATGAAATGAATGGCATCTCGTGATTCTGATATTTACAATTTCTAATAGTTACTGATATACAAAACGAGTGCTAATCGGTGATGATCTTTCACAAATGCAATGAGATTTTGGAGATTAGATATATAGTAATCTCATTATGCACAGAGGTTAGGTTTAAAGTAAAAATGAGTGTATTCCTCTGAGCGGCTCCAAATCATTGGAATAAAGAGTCATCATCAGTAGCTTATTATCTTATGTAGTTTTTTATTACTATACTTTTATGTCAAAAAACGGGAATGAGAGTTTTTTTATTTTTTAATATAAATCTAATGTGAGACATGGATGCTCTTACGATTTTAGAGGATCTTCAAGATAACATCTCACAAACAGGTTTCTCAAATATGGAATCTGATAAAATTTCTAAACCAATGTTTAAAAAGAAATCGTCATTCTTTCCAGACATCATGATATGCCCCCAAATAAAGGTTTATTCCGATATAGTCTCCAGAGATCTTGATCTCTTTTTTCGTAAAAATCATAAAGAAGGCTATAAGAGGAATCTAAGCCTCTCAGAGATTAGAGCACTAAAGAAAATAGATAGCTGTCAAGATATCATTATCAAGCCATCGGACAAGGGCGGTAATATCGTTCTATGGCCCAGAGAAAAATATATGAGTGAGATCGAACGTCAACTCAGTAACAAACAGTGTTATCAACGGCTGATTTTCAATCCCACTTCTAACATCCTAGGTATATATCTTGGTATCATTAAATCTGCACTATGTAATGGCATAATTACACAATCTGAATTTGATTTTTTAGAAATAAAAAATCCTAAGATACCAACAATTTACATCTTGCCTAAAGTACATAAAAATGAAACCAACCCTCCGGGGAGGCCCATCATCTCCGGAATTGGAAGTTTAACAGAAAATGCCAGCAAGTTTGTAGATTTTTATATGCGACCTTATGTAGTGGGCTTACCATCATATACCAGGGATACCTTGGATGTCCTTACTAAAATACAAGACATAGTAGTGGGCCCTAACATTAAATTGGCGTCTTATGATGTAGAGTCGCTTTATACCAACATTGGGCACAAACAGGGTCCTAAGGCTGTACGCTATTTCCTAAATATGGATTTGAACCATGATAAAAATGACTTTGTAATGACACTCCTCCAATTTATTCTGAGTAGAAACTATTTTGTTTATAATGAAGGTTTCTACTTACAGATTAGAGGGACGGCGATGGGGACGGTTTGCGCACCATCGTATGCAAACTTGTTCCTAGGCTGGTGGGAGCAAGAATATGTGTTTACAGACAAAAATGAAGAATTTACCAATCATGTAACCATGTGGCGTAGGTATATTGATGATATCCTCATCCTATGGGATGGGGATATAGATTGCTTCCATGCCTTTACAACCGTCCTCAATGATAATGATCTCAACTTGAAACTAACATCAGAAATCAATACATTGAAGATCAATTTTTTAGATCTAACAATCTATAAGACGGATGAATGATTACTTAGGAGTCATATTTACAGAAAGGAAACTGCTACTAATACTATTCTGCACCATACTAATGCCCACTTTCCACCGGTAATTCGGGGTATGCCAAAGGGGGAACTCCTGAGAATTAAAAGGAATTGTTCGGATAACTCCACTTTCGAAAAAAGAGCAAATGAACTTACAACTAGGCTCAAACATACGGGTACAGTAATAAGATCTCAAAAAAAAGCCAAAAAAACTGTTTCTCAAAGAGATAGAGAATCACTTATCCATCTTAAAAATGACCTGAAAAAAGAGAAAGAACCCCCCAAGATCCGAATGGTTGGCACTTTTTGTGCAGAATGGCGACATTTGCAGACCATCTTTCAAAAACACTGGCATGTTTTACTGTCTGACAAAGATCTGGAAATGGAATTGGACAAACATATCTCCTTTAGTTGGAGAAGAACTAGTAGTTTGAAAGCCAAATTAGTTCATAGTCATTTATAAAAAAATCAAATAACAAATAAGAGACCAAAAGGATTTTTTAAATGTGGCACTTGCAATTATTGCCAATATATGACTCAGACTAAATGCTACACAGATAAGTTTGGAAAAATATGGCATATAAATGACTTTCTTAATTGCAAATCTATGGGCATTATTTATTGCCTTTGTTGTCCATGCCCTAAATCATATATCGGAATGACAACCCGACCTTTCAAAAAAAAATTATCAGAACATATCTACAATATTAAAAATGGTTTGAGAGATCAAAAAAATTTCAAACCTATCACTACAGTGGCAAAACATTTTCTGACTCACCATGCGAGTAATCCCAAGTTCATAAAAGCTTTTGCGATGGAAAGTGTTCAACTTGGGATCCGAGGTGGTGATATTCAAAAAGAACTTCTTAAAAAAGAGACGAGAAAAATCTTTCTTATGGGGACTATGATTCCCAATGGTCTTAATGACTATAACAGTTTTATCTCTTCTGTCTAAAGTCTAATTAATTCCAGTATGATGGTCCCATTATTTTCACCATTTGAATTTCCTTATTGATCTATAATGGGTAAACATTAAATTGTTGTCACATAACATGCATAAGGATGGCCTGCCCCCCCCTTTTTTTGTAAGAGTCGTATGGACAACCTTTAATATCTAATATACCTATCTTTTATATTATTTTTCAATATTTAGTAATCAAATAATTAATTCATTTTTGGTCGGTAAATGAGAGTTTTTGCCTTTATATTAACTCTATTTAAGATATACGTTATAAGGCATCCGATGACAACAAACGTTGTTGCATCCATGTCTTACATTAGATTTATATTAAAAAATAAAAAAACTCTCATTCCCGTTTTTTGACATAAAAGTATAGTAATAAAAAACTACATAAGATAATAAGGTACTGATGATGACTCTTTATTCCAATGATTTGGAGCCGCTCAGAGGAATACACTCATTTTTACGTTAAACCTAACCTCTGTGCATAATGAGATTACTATACATCTAATCTCCAAAATCTCATTGCATTTGTGAAAGATCATCACCGATTAGCACTCGTTTTGTATATCAGTAACTATTAGAAATTGTAAATATCAGAATCACGAGATGCCATTCATTTCATTGGTCAATTCTTATGTCAATCAATACTTTATAACACTCTGATTGGCTTTGAATATCACATGTGACATATCTACAAACATCAATCCTTTGATTGGTGCAGATTATCACGTGATCTAACACACCTATAAACCAGCACTATATAAGAGCTGTCATTTGTTCCCCGTATCCAGCCTTGAAAAAGCAGCCGAGCAAAACGCGCGTTGGCGTTTCAGGGTTCCTACATCCATCTCCTGCTTTGGGTTAATCTGGATCTTTACAATTGAGATATTTATCGTTAGCGCTCCATACTACCATTTGGATCTAAAGATATTGGCACTATTTACAGGTTATATTTTTGGAGGTCTCTCTTTATATCCAGATCATTATTATGCAGGAGTACACCAGTTTTATTTCAGGTTTATTGTGACCATTTAGTGGCACTAAGACTTATTTAAGTTCTTGTGCATATAACTGAGTGTTTTCAATTGATTGTAGGAGCTCTTGCAACATAGTTTGCATTTTTAACTTGTACTGTATCACTGTATGTTACATGCATGTTCTTTTATCATTTTGCTCATTCTCTACCCTGATTTTAATGTATACTATTAAAGGTTAATTTTTAATCATCTAATTGGAGTGCCCCAATTACACCCCTTTTCTCTATTCTATATATACAACAGTGTACAGACAATAATAATTCAATAAAATGGGCAAAAAAGTCCATAGAAAGTCTTCAGATAAAATTCATCTAATGAATTCTTCCAACAACGATCTCCAAAACAAGTGTAAAAATGATTCCTTCCTTGCTATGTGTTATGTAATATGTGATAAATGCCAAAGTTACACTGCACTCACAGTACAGGTACACACTGAAGAATTTTTCAACTGATGTGTTATATACAACGACTTTAACCTTAGACTGAAGATCCGTTCGCTCGAACAATTAATGCGTACACACTAGTCACGTTTTAGATGATTAATGAAAGACCGACCATTCGGGCAGTGACTTTCCACAGCAATATTGTCGTGAGCAAAGATTAGAATTTTGTACACGACTTATGAGGTCCATGTACCAACAAATTTAAATAAACGCCTGAGCATTTTCAATAGTGCCCATCCCAAACCTCATAAAAAAAATAACAAGCTTTCCTCATACATTTGTTAGCACATAATTTCATGAGAATGAACCCACATTCCTGAAACTGCTCCAACTAGTCACCCACATCATCCAGAAGGAGGACACACATTTAAGTAGATCCATATCTGTAGAGCAGAGACTGGTTGCTACCCTAAGATTTCTGGCAGCAGGAAGGACACTGGCTGATCTGAAATACAGCACATCAATTTTACCACAAGCTCTGGGTTTGATAATACCTGAGATCAGTGATCCTATCATTGAAGTTTTCCATGAACTGTAAATGAAGGTTGGTAAACATAAATAGTCTTCTTTAGATACAAATGTATAATTTTATTAAAATACATAAAGTTTACAATAAACATTAAATTAATAAAGTAGAAACCAAAAAAAGCAGCCAAAGAAACAGTTTATTGTTGTTCATATTGCAACACTTAGCTATTATCCATTTGTGATGAACGTCCACTGAACTGTTGCATGTTTGAGCTGGGTATAGGGGTAGAAATCATGTATGGTTTTGGCATTAAATATTGTCCTCCCATACTACCAATTGTATCCAGGTACAAATCTTCCTTTGTAGCCCTAGACATGAGGTCGCACACCAAACGCTCCATATCCTCTTGTATCGGTTTACTAGCACTTTTCATTTTGCTTGCTAGCATTGCTCCAAGTAGGTCAAAAGTGTGTTGTAGCTAAAGGACAAAAGGTGACAGAGATCACCAAAAGGAAGTTGGTTCTAGAGGCACTCCAGTCCTTGAAAATAAAAACAAACTTTATTTAACAATTAAATTAAAATCTAATAATCAGGTTTAGGAATCTGCAAAATATTAAAAACATAGAAAGTGAGAAAAGTATGAAAAATTATTGCTTAAGAAATAAACCCTTCAGGGAAGTCGATCTCAAATGATATGCAGTATTAGTATCCCTTATATATAAAGGTATATATATATTAGATGCCATGTATTTATTAATGGTTATTCTTGTGGGATGGATTACAGATCTTATATAATAGTAGGGTCCATGTTCAAGAGCCCTATCATTAATTCTCATAACACATCCAATGTGCCATCTTCAAACAATGAAAGATCCTATAGTATCGGATCTAGTATCAGTAGCAGCTGTAGGTCTATCTTAGTCTGCCTGGAGATATCATGGGATATTGCTATAAAGTTCACTTAATATTTCACCAATTCCTAATTTTGGTTATTAGATTTTATTCTATTTGATGAATAAAGTTTGTTTTTACTTTTAAGGACTGGAGTGCCTCTAGAACCAACTTCTGTTTGGTGATGTCTGTCACCTTTTGTCCTTTAGCTTTATCTCTTCAGTTGGGAGAGCACCCCTTCATATTATACCTTTTATTTAATTGCAAGGTGTATATATAGTATTGAGGTTAGTCCTATCCTTTGAGTGGAATAGATTCCTTTTATTTCTCTCAAAAGTGTGTTGTGCAGGATTTTGGGCCATCAAACTGTTTGCACACTCCACCATCTTTGTAGTTAATGCATCACTTTGATAAAATTCATGGAGCTTTTTTTTCTTCCTCTTCTGTTGCGTTTGTGGTGGAATTGCAACCTCGGGTACATCCTGGCTGTCAACTGTCACCTGGCTTCCTTGTACAATAGTTGTACTTGTCTCTTCTTGGTCAGCAAATTCTTGAGTTCTTGTGAAACGACAGCAGACTGAGTAATACAAAAATTAGAAAAAAATAGTATGATATAAAATGCATGTAATTAAACAATTTCACACCTCTTTATGTTTCAGTTTCTTACAACAGTAGAGCAATAGCAAGTTATTGCGGAGAAATTTGAGAGGCAAAGGTATTTTCCAAACTGTGGCGCTGCCATTGATGGGAAACATGTCAGAATTATGCCTCCATCCAAAAGTAAATCTTTTCATTATAATAACAAAGGATTTTTCAGCATCATTCTAATGGCCATAGTTAAGCAAATTATAAATTCTTATTTGTGGACATTGAAAAAATGGGAAAGTGTCTAATGGCAAAGCACTGGAGCAGACTCCCTTTCATGCAAAACTAAACAACTATGAACTTAATATTCTAACTGGAAGTAATATAAAATATGGACTAAATTTTGTGTTTGTGGCTGATGAAGCATTTGCATTGCACAACAATGTGTTGAAACCTTACCTGCTATGCAATCTGTCTACAGAAAGGAATATTTTTAATTATAGACTGTCACGAGCTAGTACGCAGTTCACATACATATGAGTACAACAATGTAAAGGAAATGGAGATAGTTAGCTTGACACCTCTACAGTTGGATCACCATAGAAAGTGCCAGTACAAAATTAAACAGAGAGGCATACCTTCAATATTTTAACGGGAAAGGTGCTGTGCCATGGCAGAATAATTTTGTGTAACAACTGTTCATAAGCATGTTATGTGTACAAACTTTATTGTTATGTATTTCTAATTTAATAAACCTGTAACACAGCAACTAGTAAAATATAACTTACTTATAGTTCCACTAGGAGGTATGTCATCTGCTTGGACCACATCAGTAGGAGAACTACTTTCCGTATCCAGGCTGCAGGTGGACTGTCATGTAATTTCATTTTCACAGATGAAGTGCAGAAGGTCAAAGTACCACAGCTTTGGCACATAAATATCATCTGCACCTGCCCCATATCTTTTTGAGGCCTCAATCTTATTTAGCTCCTTCTTGTATACAGTCTGAGGGTTCTGTATTTTTCTCTTTGCTCATTTCAAATTTGCTCCAGGGTAATTTGTCAGGCAGATTTCACAAGTTCTTGCATAGCCACATTGCGTATCATTTGGTTACAATATTCCTTTGATTTTATCTTTCACACACAGGGGTGCTCCCTATAAGTCTCAATTAAATCCTTCATGAGCTCCACATTGCGGTTCATATGATATTTTCATGTTTTCTTTAAAAAGAAAAAATAAAGAGTTAATCTTTTGTCCACTGATGATATCAAAGAAAATGTACAACATATGGTAATATTTTTACCAAATATTTTCACTACTATTTTAGTCATTGTGTGTATCATAAAAATACTAATATGTATAACAAAAGTATTTTGCATATACACATATTAACATTCACAAAAAATATATTTATGCAGTTGTTTTGATAGGCACAATGGTACAAGAAAACATTCATAATCCTTCCGTAAACAACTTACCTTGAATGGCAATGGATGTAAGGTGTAAAACGATTGTAGTATACGTTGGTATTTCTTTGACCACTAGGGGTTAAATATATTGATATATATTCGCCAAACACGAGGGTATTATACACGACTGACCTTCGCCCACAATGCTCCATTCTGTACAGGTACCACCACTGATTGGTCCACAAATGAAATGAACGCCCATGTCTCAGTCTATAAAATTACCAAGGAGCCTGTCTGGCGCCGAGGGTGCGTGCGAAAAGTTGAGAAAAAAATTTGAGAAATAGTGGTGGGGGATGGAGAAAAAGACATGCAATTTACAAGAGTGAAAAGAGCAAAGGCAATGAGCCAGAGAGAGGTGGAAAGTACTGGACCAGTACGACTACAACTGCCAAAATAGAAAATACAAAGGAGTTAATACCAGAAAAAACAAAATGCATAAATTACTAAAACAAATAAGGAGAATTTTAAAAAGAATCAAAATAAATTTCAAGTACAGAATTGTTGGTCAGATCTAAAAAATAAAGAACAACATGAGACTGATGCAAATCCTTAGACACATTAAAAAAGTGAGTTTGACATGAGCAACTGTTTAAAGGACTTGTTAGTGAATTTGTAGACAAATGACTGACAATAGTATATAGTGTATTGAAAATGTTGCATCATTTCCAGAAAAAAGAATGTATGATGATATGTGCTGCGTAGGTACCGACAATTTTAAAGCATGTACTTGTTAAAGCACAAAAAATAAAATTAAAAGAAAAAAAGATGGATTAAAAGAAGGTATTTCAAGTCACAAGTGAAAACTGTAAAATGTTTTTGGGAGAAATGTATACTGTTACAATAGCAAAAATAGTGCCTATTTTGCAGAACCTATTGAGGTGAAGGGCACCTTTCCAGAGATGCAAGAAGAAGGACCACAACATAAAGTTATTATGAGCATTGTAGAAGGTGAGCAATTTGGAACTTTACTTGGTGTTCGAAAATAACTTAACATTATTAAAGATATAAAAGTTAAATGCTAAACTCATTTTTTTCATTTTCTCGTATATACCATTGTCATATCGGACGAAAGTTTTGAAGGAGAAAATAATGTTGGTAGTCCTTTGCAGGGTGTGGTAGACAAAGATGGGAAAGTTCGACAAATATTTTAAAGAATTAAGAGCAAACATCAGTGACGTAAAAAAAAAGTTAAAACAATTTGTAAAAAACTTGGAGACGTTTCAGTTTTTTTCAGAAGCTTATACCACAAAGCACTTGCCACCTTCACCATTAAAAAGTCCAATGTTATAGTATTAATATAAATATGTTGAAACTTTTGATCTTAAAAATATTCATTTTTTTTACAGAATTCAACAATAAATCCGTTGGATGTACAATGCGTGGATTATTCTGTGTATTTTACATATATATGCATTAACAAGTAAATAAAGATTCCGTTATAAAACATGTTCAATGTACATGAAAGAGTAACAGAACACAGGTGCAAGATACATTACCATTTACACAGGTGTACTAATATGCAAACTGTTGGGATCACAGAAGTCCAGATGATCCAATGTAGCAGTCCCGCAATCACTCAGTCAGTACAGGTAATGCAGGGATGTTAGTACCATTCCCAATGTCAGTCATCTAGTCATCTCATCAAAGGAGTCTAGTTTTTTTTAGTTTTTTACTCATATATTACACATTTTCTCACATTTATGTTTTTATGTTTACACAGGGAAAGTGCTTATGAGATAATCCTATTTTGTATATTAGATTTTGTTTTTGCTGTTAGTGGCACTTTATTGGGCTACTAAGCTGCATTCCTTCCAGCACTGAGTTAATTGTGAGTACTTTTATGTTTGTCTTCTTATAAACTTTCTGGATTTCTGTTGCCAGGGTTATCGTGTTTATTCCTGAACTATTCAAATAAATGTTGTCCTGTGGAAGTTCTACCTCCTCTAACTAAACTAGCAACACAGTCATATTCTATATCATGCATAGTAAGTAATCTCCCTTTGAATGCAGATATGCATTTTTAATTAGCCTAGATAGCATGCCTGAAGTTGATGATAGGTGGCCAGATCCAACAAATAGGGATTTTTCAAAAATGGCAAACAGCACTCCCATCTGGCTTAACTGTATTATTCCATCACATATTGTCTTCTACCTTTTCCCCTTTAAGCCATCTTCATTGCCCCTTGGATTTGTTCGTGCAAAGTAACTAACTTTGCACCCATTATAGTAAATGGTGTCTCAGCAGTCACATTTAACACTTACTCTTACAGTGGTGTGTGTAGTGATATACCCCATGTTGTTTAATTCAGGAACTGTCAGTGCAGCTGCATCTTCCCCATTGTCCCACAAACTAATTAACCACTTCAGTATGTATTCGCTTGATTGCTGTCTGTATTGTCTGTTAACGCAATGTACTCACTCTTTATGATGTCATGTGCAGTCAAAGTAACTGATGCTCAGCCTAGTGGCCATTTTCACTTTGTTTTCTCAACAGGTCTAGAATTAACGAAACATTTTGCAACAAGTGTTTTGCATTTTTCATCAAACTCATCATCAGCTGATATTTAATCATTACTGACAAATTCATCCAACTCTTCATCTGTATTATACATTTTTCCCTTCCAAAATGGGGAATTCCATTCACTTGTTCTACTGCAACAGTACACAGAGTGATTGCTGATATAGGTTTCAATTTCTTGTTACAATTTTTTTCTTTTTTTCAAGTATTATGCACACAGTTAAAGCACAACATTTTGTTTCATACTCATCTTTGAAGCAGCTTTATCTTTAATAGATTCCAACATTTGTCTAATTGCATTATGTGTTTCTTTCAAAACAGAAATCTCTGCCATGTAGTGTTTTTTTAATTAATCAATAAGGAACCAGAGTTGAGTCAGACAGGATCCATCCCTACTCCCCTTCTGCTATCAGTATCAATTTAAAGCAACCATACTTTCAGCCCTAAACCAACAACAGCTATTTTCACAGCAACAGGTGTTATGCCATCTTGTAACTTGGACCATGTTAATGGGACAGCCCATCAACACAGCAGTTGTCAAAACTCTGGAACTCAGATATATGGGTGTGTGTCTATCCTTATTCCAAACAGTGGACCTGTGACCTCAATACAAAGTGTGTTACCAAGCTATGATCAAGTAGCAAGCACAATAAACAGTATTCTAGCAAGTAACACATAAGCAATTTCTGCAAATGACAAATATGTAATATTAAGTATTGTTTAGTTCCTTTTATGCTACAAAGGTATCTAAGTTCAAACTGACTCAGATACCTTTTTCACATTCAAGATTTCAACTGCATCAGTTGACAGTAATACTTCCTGCAACGTCAAACTGCGACACCATTGAAAACTGTCTGTAATAATTCCAGCAATGTCAAACTGAAATACCAATGATCAACATAACACTCTCTCATTTATGAAATCATTAAACACTGAAAAACCTGCTCACAGCAGGGCCACATGCAACAGTTTGGAATAATAACTTAATACATTCAGGATTCTTTTAAAGGTTTTCAGTAAGTAAGATTCAGCAATCAGACTCAGGCTTTTTTTCAAATGGTTTATTATTACAAATAACAGTTCAAGAATATTATAATTGAAGGGTGACTTAAGCCAGATGGCCTAATTATTTGTGTGTGTCTGATGGAGAGCGCCTGGTGGTGTCTCCACGGACTGCCCTATAAACCCCATTATCTTGAGTTGCCTATGACTACGTTATCGCCAGCTCACTCCCCCTTAATTACCTGCTTAACCTAAGTCACTATTCTGTATTTCCTTGACTCAACCAAATAATTACACAGGTCAAACTTGAAATGTCTAAGTGCTGTGTTATACAGGCTGCATTTACCATAACTACTGTATTTTGCTATGCTCCACCATGGGCTCTATTCTTTTTCCATTGCAATGGATGGTTGGTGCCGACCACACAGCATAAACCATTCTGGCTATTTTTTACATCCACAACAAATTAGCATGATCTAATTCTTTTTCCTGACCTGTCCTGCCCCAGGCATGTGTCTAGTTTCCAAATTTTCACTGTTTTTGTATTTCCTTGTTGTGGAAACTCTCCTCTCCCAACAGGAGATCAGGGCGCTAATGTGTTCATAGGCGTAAGGCAGACTCGTTTGTCACCTGGTGGCCAGGGTTTGGTGTTCGCTTCCAACTGTGAGGTGGACTCTAACCGGATGGGTGAGCATGATGTTCTTCCTGTCAATGTGGTATTCCCTGCTTTCTCTGATTGTCAAAGTGCTATTACGGTTTTCGTGGGGTCAGGCACATGCCCCTACCTGGTTGTTAAGTGCTTGCACATGCATTTTGCCATGACAGATGTCCCAGGAGCATGGCAGTGGAATTTTGCCAGTTGAAGGGGCTCCAGGATCGATGGGCACGCAATAGTGTGCTGTGTCTATACAGCCATTATGATGAGGTGTGTAGGTCAGTGCATGTTGGGATCTATCTGGGTCAATATGTGTTCGACATTACTGATGAGGCTATGGACATTGTGAAAACGGCACATGCTTGTGGGGGCAGCAAAAAACCCAGTTTCTAGTCTTATCATTACTGGTGGAGTGGCAAGTCAGTTTTGTGGCCTGCTGCTTAGAAATCTGATCTCACCAGATCATACTATGCCACAATGTCCGTTGTTTCAGAAGGATGGAGTGACAGTTATGCTTGCATGTATGTGATGTGGTGGGTATATGAGCCATGTACTGTGATGAAGTTGCCCTAGGAGGTCGAATCATGAGCCCATTCAGTTAAGCAGATTTCCCTCTCATTAGGCCTACATGGGTAGACGGCTTGACTGCTACCAAAACCAGGCAGACACTGTCTTTTTACCTTGGTTACAAATTTAAAATTGGCAGTTTTGTTTCCTGAGGTGCTGGCAGGAAAGGTTAGCAGAAAGGACTCATTGGGGTGCATGTCTGACCCTTTGTTGGATGTGCCTTTTCTGGATGGATTTTGCCAGGTCCCTTAGAAAACATTTGGGTGCATCAGGAAATTACGCTATTTCTGGCCAGGTTCTGTACTGTATCTTGGCAGTAGTTTGAGTCTACCTTCACGATGGTTAAGGGTTTTGAAATGGGGGCCTTGCTTTTTACCCCAAATCGCTTCTCTTCATGGGTTTTCAGTTAGACGATGGGTTCTACGTGGTTGGTTGGTTATGCATGGGATGTGCCATTTCCTGCTCGTTTTTAGAATGCTTCAGTTCCTTCTTATGTTGGTTTATCGATGCAGGGATGGGCCATTCCAGAATCGCCCATTACCTGGACGAGTTCTTTGTGGTTTGTTCGGACACCTTGTTTTCTTTTATTGTGCTTTTTGTTCCTTGGGGTTTCCATTGATCGTGATAAGACAGAGGGCCCCTCTACTCATGGTTTTCAGTCTCTGTCAGCTGCCTGCTGATAAGATCAGTAAACTGCACTCGATGATCGCTGGCATCCTGGGTCCCTATAAGTGATGTTGAACCAGGAACAATCAATTTTGGGCCTGTTCAATTTTATCTGTAGGGTGATCCGTATGGGTAGGAATTTTGGTGTATGTTCGAATAGGCGACCACAGGTTTGATGGTCTGGGACGTGTTTCACTGAGATTTCAGTGATGTGTGCTTTTGAACCGAGTCCCCTGTGAACAGTGGAGAGTGACAGCTGTTCACGGATGTGGTGGGGGCTGTTGAGTTTGGTGTATATGTTGCTGGCGATTGGTGCATTGCACCTTGGCCTGGCGATTAAGTTAGTCCCGATTGAACTGCTAATCTCGTCTTGCTGTTTCTTTTTCCTATTGTGGGGGTGGGTGAATTGTGGTCACATTGGTTTCAGAGCATGCAAATCATTTCTGGTGTAATAACCTGGGTGTTGTGCAAGCCCTTGCTAAGCAGAGTGCATCATCCCCACTTAGTATTTAGCATGCTGTGAATGCTGTTTCTGTGTTGCCTGCATTTTAATGTTAATTTCCATTCCAGGCATGTGCCTGGCTGATGCCTTGCCGCTTAGGCCCAAGGATAGGTTTAGGGCTTTAGTGTCTGATGCAGCCCTCATTGGTTTGCCTTGTTCTGCCTTTATCTGGCATATTATCAAGCCAGCATAGTGGGTTTAGCAGAGTTAGAAAAATAGAAACATAGAATTTGATTGCAGATTAGAGCCGCTTGGCCCACCTAGTCTGCCCATTTTTTAAATTAATCTATGGTAATCTCAAACCCTATTTGATCCTTTAATGTTTGTAAGGATATCATTTGTCTATCCCAAGCATGTTTAAATTGCTCTACTACATTAGCCTCTATCACCTCTGATGGGAATCTATTACACTTATTCACTACCCTTTATGTGAAGTAGTTTTTCCATAAATTTCCTCTGAACCTACTGCCCTCCAATTTCCGTGCATGTCCTCATGTTCTAATATTTATCTTCCTTTGAAGAAAGTTTTCCTCCTGTACCTTGTTAAAACCCTAGATATATTTGAAAGTTTCTATCATGTCCCCCCTTTACCTTCTTTTCTCTAAACTATACATATTAAGATCTTTTAGTCTTTCTGGGTATGTTTTGTGCTGTAGGCCATGTTCCTTTTTAGTTGCCCTTCTTTGTACAGTATCTAATGTATTTATATCCTTCTGAAGTTATGACCTACAGAACTGAACACAGTATTCTAGATGAGTTTGTACCAATGACATATACAAGTGGCATTATTACTTCTTTCTTTCTGCTATTGATTACTCTACCTATGCAACCAAGCATCTGTCTTGCCTTCTTTGCTGTTTTGTTACATTGCTTACCTGTCTTTAAGTAACCTGAAATAGTGACTCCTAGATCCGTTTCCTCCTTAGTATTTTCCATTATAGTGCCATTAATATTATATTTAGCCTTTGGGTTTTTGAGACCAAAGTGCAGGATTTAGTATTTTTTGGCATTAAACTGTATTTGCCACTCTCTTGATCATTCCTCCAGCCTACCTAGATCATAAACCATTTGTTTTACTCCTCCTGGTGTGTCTACCCTGTTCCATATCTTTGTGTCTGCAAAAAGGCACACTTTCCCTCCAATACCATTTACAATGTCACCAATAAAGATATTAAAAAGTACTTGTACAAGTACAGGTCCTTGGGGTACTCCACTGGTAACCTTTCCATCCTGTGAATGTACTTCATTTACTATAACTTTCTGTTTTCTATGCTGCAACCAAGATATTATCTATTAAACTATCTTAGAATCCAATCCCAAGCTTTCAAGTTTATTTAACAGTCTGCGATGGGGGACAGTGTAAAAAGCCTTACTAAAATCCAGATAAGCTACATTTACGCCACCCCCCCTTCTTTGATCTGTTACTTTTGTCACCAAGTCAAAAAAGTCAATAAGATTTGTTTGACATGATCTCTGCCCAGTGAATCCATGCTGTTTAGGATCCTGTAAGTTAATGGATCTGAGATATTCTACAACTCTTTCTTTTAAGAGTGTTTCCATCAATTTCTCTACTACTGATGTAAGGCTCACTTGTCTATAGTTACTTGCTTCTTCCTTGTGTCCACTTTTGTGCAGTGGGGCTACATTTGCTATTCTCCAGTTCTCTGGAATTACTCCTGTAGCTAGTGACTGATTGAAAATGTCTGTTAATGGTGTTCCCAGCATCCCTTTAAGCTCTTTTAGTATCCTTGAATGTATCCTATTTGGCCCCATTGATTTATCCCCTTTCAGTTTTGAGAGTTCTGTTAACACCTACTTGCAACTTAACTGTAGCCCCTTACCTGCTCTTTCTGTAGTGAACACTGAGCAAAAATTATTATTAAGATGATTTGCTATTTCCTTTGTCTTCCTCAACAAGACTCACACTCTTTGTCTTTAGGCGTATTCCTCCTTTTGCTTTTCTCCTTTCACTTATATACCTAAAAAAGTTTTGCACCCTTTACCTACTGACTGGGCCATTTTCTCTTCAGCGTGTGCTTTTGTACATCTGTTTACCTTCTTAGCGGCCTTATGTGTAACAATGTACATCTATTTGTTTTTATTATTCTGAATCTGCTTATATTTCATGAAGGCTACTTTTTTTCCCTATAATTGCTACTTCTTTTGCAAACTACACCGGCTTTCTTTAACCCTTTTAATATGAAAAGTCTGTTGCTTTAAGTATTATACTTTTACATTTTTCCCACCGCTCCTGCACTCCTTTCAAGCTGTTACTTGCTTTTGCAGAAGGGGAAACCAGAATGATCAATCTGCCCAGCAGCTGTGGGATGATTTTTCAGGACTCTATACCTAGCAAAGGCAAAGGTTTGCACCAGCGCATCTCATATAGCGGAAAAATGGTGAATGCATTGGCATGGGTCCCCCCTCATAGCATGCCGTTTTCCGTTTTTCTTTAAGCAAGCTCTAGGCTTCCTGGATCTAGATGGCACACTGTTAGGCACGCATTTCATTTGCATTGGGGTGGCCATGTCTACAGAGGTAATTGGCGTATCACTTCAATGCATTCCAAGAAGAAGTCAATGCTTTAAAGAGGTATGTGCGGTCTTCTCTGCTGTCCTGAATTTCCGTTCTACCTTTCTGCTATTTCTGCTTATGGGTGACACAGGGCTTTGTTAACTTGTTCCTTTTAGAAGCAAGGGCGCAAAATTATTTTACCTAATTTCTTCTCTACAAGTGGGTCTGATTGACTTTTGGCATCACATGGTTTATTATGGCTTTACTTTTGCTAGAGTCTCCTGTTCTTCTTCTCTTGTTTCTTATTTTATTATTTCTTTCTCCTCCACTTTTTCCTTTCCATGTCTGTTTTTCCTTGGTCTTCATTTCAGGCTATGTCTCCTGCCACTATGTGACCTGTACTGTTATGGTCCTGCGCTGTGTGGGGCTCCTCTGTTATGAATTGCCTTACTGCTTCCATTTTGATTGTATTGGTATTTCTAGCTTGCATTAAACAGCAGCAGACAATTTCTCCTTTTATGGGTATGTGGTTGTTTCCCGATTAGATCAGCAGGGTGTGTGCAGGGCTAGTTTTAGAGTGCTGCTGTGCAGGGAAATGGCATGTCATTGGGCTGCCCCATATCTTAGTGATCCATCTTAGGGGTAATGATTTTGGCCAGGTTAAGTTCGTCAGTCTACCTGATGTGGACTCATTCCTTATGGCATGACTTGGCCCTCTGTTGGTCTGGTAAGTAGAAATAGCAACTCCTTTGCTGGTTATAGCAGTGTGCTGGGGAATTTTTCTCTATATGTGTTCCTTTTGGATAACATCACCCTTTCAAGCACCTGCCATGAACCTCTAAATTGATGAAGGAACTTCCACTTCTGGATTGTTTGTTTGAGAGGCATCTTTGGTATCAGCAGCTGATGGGGAGTGCTAGTGTTGCATTGTCATTTGGAGGCTTTCTGGGATAATTCTTGGTAAGTTTGCTATCAATTTAAAAAAACACATATATGTATGGGCCAAAAAAATGGACTCTCGCTGTTTATAGTTAAGACCACCATATTAGCAGAAGCTCCTTGACAGAGCAGGTGGCTTATCATATATTTGCAAATGTGTGCAACTAAGAATTCTGCATTTTTATGTACAAGTATAAATAGCAACTTCTTTGCTGGTAATAGCAATATCTGGAGGACTTTTCTCTGTATTTGTTTCTTTTGGATAACCCCACCCTTTCAAGCATGGGAGTTTAGTGAGTTTTAGTTTAGGTAGGGTGGTGGGCCTTGCTTCTTGAATGAGCCAGGCATGGACGGAAAACATTGAGCAGTCGGTGGACTATGCTTGGTGGGTGCACATTAACTTTATTTATGTAATGAATGAACCCGCCTCTCTTCAAAGAGTAGTCTTTGGTTTTGGTACTTGCACCGCCCAAGGGGGCGGTTTTGTTGGTTGTATTCCAACAGTCCAGATGAGAACTGCTTATCATGTTCTCCTCTACCATAAAAAGTTTGCATTGTAATAAACTCCTATATCTCCAAACTCTGTTTTTGTTTCCCTTATTATTTGGATTGGTAAGAAGGGAGATAAAGAGGAGGAATTGACTTTTATGTGAGAACATCAACTGTTAAACATTTTATAAGCAATAAATTAGATTCAATTAGTATACTTTGCTACTTAACTTCTAAAGAAAATGTGTGGCTTCTGTTGCTAGATGAGATCATAGCCCATACTGAGTATCTATCATAGTCATAAAAGGAACATTATGGGATATCATGGGAGTGGGTTGTATAATGTATATGGGAAATTATAATGGGCTCTCCAGTCTATTTGTGACATCACCAGGGCCAGATCATTGAACAATGAAAATTACCGAAAGCTTAGCAATGTATAAATTATCTCACAAGGAACTGGGCAATACATTTCTCCGGAACTTTGCCTTCTGTACTGGAAATCACAGGCTTTTGCCAAGTATTTAGGATATTAGCTTACACTTCCTATGGCTCACCTATTAGAAAAGAGTATGTCAGTTAATTATAACTTTAACTTTAACTTATTAATCCAAGGTGCCAGTCTGCTAAAAATCTCCTAGGCTGATTTTTTTCTTACAAGCAGTCCCTGCCTGAATCTCTGATATAAAGGCATGGAAATGTAATTGTAAGAGATGACTCTCTTTTAAACTCAAGGTTTTTTTCTATTTTTTTTTATTTATCTTCGATTTATTATCCAAATTCTCATAACAGTCATGCATGTTTCTTACTTAGGTCTGAATAGCTTAGGAATGGCCAACTATAAAAAAAAATATTCTGAGCCAGTAATTTTATTGTCTAAAAGAAAAAATTACAGAAATGATCAACTTCTCTGAGACAAATATCAAATAGGGATATTTCTGAAAGATTAATTTAGTAAATCATCAGAAATATTTTCACTGATATCAGACACTTGAGATGAATTCAATACAAGTGAGAATAAAAGCTTTTTTACATGTATGTGAAAAGATTTGCCTATGAAATTTTCCCATTACTAGCTAGTTGAGTTTGTTATAGAATAGTCTTACATTTGTAAATCAACATGTCACCAGATTAACACTAATAATGTTTCATGTTCGGACCTAAGTCCATTTGTGTGTCGTATCTTCTGTGAAATAGCTTTGAGTATGTTCAGGAACGCACCTTGTACCAGTGAAAGAAATTGCATACAATTAATGTCCAAGCACAAATGACATGACTGCCTGTGGCTTGTAGGGATGGGAGGATAAACGTAGACGATATACCGTAAGGGCATGCCTAGGGCGTTCTGATGCAGATGCAGCTGATTCAAGTCCTGAGTTTCTATAAAGTACGTATTTTAAGTCTTATCATTTGCACCAGCCACAGGGCAGATGTAAGTACCGGTTGATAGTGATGGCATCGGCTTTGCATTAAAAATACATGTATGTGTGCCACTAGATAGCGAAGAACATTTGAATGTAGGAGAGAATATAAAAACACATTGTATGTACAGTACGCATTAAGAACATCCATATTTATGTATTTATTGTGAAAAATAAATATATTTTTTAAAACAAATTTTTATTAACGATTAAAGTATTATGAGTTGTTAATTTATTTTCTAACATTTTTTTAATGCATTCTAAAGGGACTTTATATTGAACATATGCATATATATGTATCTTCCACTGTGTTCAGTCTGTTAATATACAGCAAGAAACGTTTAGACAGATCGAGCTTACATAGATATTGAAATAGAAATGTATCCAGAGAATCACTTGGATTTGAAAATGGTCAGAACTAGTAAGTGCTGTGCTCGTTTTTTAAACACAAGTTGTGTACCGGTTGCATCTGAACATGAATCAGAACCTAATTTGTTTTTTTCACATCATTAGACAATTGGAAGTATTTAACTAAGTGGTTAATTAATTTGCTAACACTTTTGTTATGCTCATTATTTAAAACTTACAAGTATTACATTAATACAATTGCAGCGGAAGCATTCAATATTCAATATAAACAGTTAAAAAATTCCATAAATTAAGCCTTTCTCGTTTATTTCATCCCTGAATATCTTACAATGTTTTCAATAACTTGAAAAAAATTGCTTTAAGATCTCTTTCAGTACATTGTTGTCTTTTTTGACACTCCGACCATTATATTACTGTCTAGGTAATTGCATCTTCAGTAAAGTGTCTCTTGTTTTCTTAAAAAATAGATAAATAATACTTAAAAGAAGAATATATCCCAATAGTCTATAATGCAAAATTAATAATACTTATTTTCAATATTATTAAAGTTACATTATATGGTGTAGAGTTCAAAGAGAGATTTAGAAGCATTTAAACAAAGACAGTGTTGGAACTTTCCCAAAAGTCTCATTGATAATTAAATTGTATTTACTAGAATGAGAAAGAATAGTGTATGACTCTTTATCAATATTGAGTGATGCTGAAGATTTTCTATTACTGCTTGTCGCAGTGATAGAAAACCATATATCGTCCAATGTAGCAAGAAAAGTTCTAGGGAAGCCAAATAATGCTCAGTTCCCTGTGATACTGACTGACAGTGGTAAGAGGAGTCTTACTGCTTGCCAGGCCAGTGAAGGGTCCCTCTCTGCATACATAAGGCAATAGTATTTTGTTTTAATGATAAAGAAA
This sequence comes from Mixophyes fleayi, assembly GCF_038048845.1. Lineage (NCBI taxonomy): Eukaryota > Metazoa > Chordata > Amphibia > Anura > Limnodynastidae > Mixophyes > Mixophyes fleayi. The sequence goes on along the minus strand of NC_134403.1, from coordinate 117,745,597 downwards.
TTAGCTTTATTAACATAAAGAGGAAAATGCTTTATTTTACTAATAAAACATTTTGTATGGTACTGACCCCCAGCATCCTGAAATGTCACTAGTGATAGGAGGACAGTTGTTGTCCTTTGCAAATAGACTTCCTCACGCTTTGCATAAGGAAACTTAATTGAAGGCCCCTAGCGATCCCCCGGCAATAGTCGTCAACAGGGCCGGACTGGGACTAAAAATCAGCCCTGGCATTTAAAGCACACAGGCCCACCTCTGTTGATAAGCTGGAAAAAAAATGGGTGCCGCAGTGCAGTGGCGGTGCCGCCAAAGGCGTAGCTACATTATGTTGGGGGCGTGGTCAAAATGGTGCGTTGATACATACATTATAATAAAACATTACATTTATCAGACCCTCCCCATCCACATTACGCCACCCCCCCAGATACATTATGACACCCCCAGCCCACTGTACTTATCTATGCTTCTGATGCTGCTGACATTCCTGTAGAGTGAGCAGGGAAGCTCTTAGTCTCATGAGATTAATAAATCTCGTGAGACTTAGAGCTCCGCTGCTTGCTCTGCAGGCTGTGCCCTGTCCGGGACGGAGCACAGATCCTCCTGCTGACCAACTGGATTAAGGCTCGGGGGGCCCGGGCACTTAAGTCAGGGGGGCTCCTATGATGCAATTTGGCTATTAGACAAATTTTTGACAAATACAAAGGCAATACAGTGTGCACTACTGTTAGGTGCACGCAGTTCTGCCTTAACAAGCAGTACAGTGTGAAGCAGGACATATCTCCCAACTGTCCTTGTAGTCAGACCAAATCCTGACTAAGTGGGACAGTCACCCATCAAATTCAGAACAGTTGGCAGACTGTCCTGGTCTCTCCTACCTGTCTTGTCATGGTCACCACTTGTGGCTGCTGGTGTCTTTAGAACAGTTGCTGCTTGTCTGGATCCTGGAATGTTGGATGCCCTATTTGGAGAAAAAAATGAGCAGATGAAATTTAGCCCTGGTGTTAAATCAATATAGCATCCATGTTTTAAAATTAGGTGTCACTCACCGGACCGTGAGTGCCTCTTCCCGGACATTTAGGAACCGTGGCCGTCCACCATCCTGAGGGTCTGCGCATGCGCAGCCCTTTTCTATACTTCAGTGTATACCCCTTTAACTTAATTGGCAGATCAGGCAACCTCCCTATATTAAGCACCTGTGGTCACTACCACGTTGCCTGATCTTGGAGTCTCATTCCTCATGAGTCTCTGAAGGTGTTCCTGTATTACTTGTGTATTCAGTGCTGCTGATTCCTGTGGTTTCCAAACCACTTCTACTACTGTGGTTCCATACCACTTCTACCATCAACTTTATCATCATGACTGTTTGCTGATTCCTATCCGCTGCCTCCGTGCACTACAGTCTTCTACACCACTTCAACGTTATTTTATATCAATGTGACTGTTTGCTCATTGCTATCCGCTGCCTCCGTGCACTCCAGCTTTTACCTCACTCACCTGCTTCTCATCAAGTCTGTTTGCTGATTTCTATCCGCTGCCTCTGTGCACTACAGTCTCCTGCTTGCAACTCGCCTGTGTTCAACATCGTGACTGCCAGCTGACTACTATCCGCTGCCTCTGTGCACTACAGTCTCCTGCTTGCAACTCGCCTGTGTTCAACATCGTGACTGCCAGCTGATTACTATCCGCTGCCTCCGTGCACTACACTCTCATCTCATCTTTGCTGTGACTTCCTCGAGACTGCCGCTTTTCATTACCATCTGCTACACTTCGTGATCTACAGTTCCTGCCCTGCGCTGCACTCCTGTTTCCCATCGCTGTTGGTTCCTGTGGTTGCTACTGGTTACCTCCGTGTGCCGCTGAGTCCTGCCGCTGTGGTCAGCGCTATCGTCCATCTCCTGCTGATCCACTCTCCACGCCTTCACGTGTTCCACTGGCCTCTACCCTCCTGTCAGCATTGGATTTGTATCTCTTCTACTACCCTCTGCTGGATCATCTCCATTCTCCTGGGTTTCCTATGAGTCCAGTTCCACGTGTTGCTGACTCCTGTGGATTCGTGTCCCTGTCGGTCTACTCACCTGTGCGCTGCACCTGCTAGACCGCTGCTTCACCTATCCAGGGACTTCCTATCCAGTCGGTCTCCAGCCGCTCAGGTACCGCTGCAATCCCATCTGACTGCTACTGCTGAACCACGGTATGCATACTTCTCATTGACTGTGCTGTGTATTGCATATCTTGCTGGACTGTGTTTGGTTCTCTCTGGAGTTTGCTGTCCGCTGAGTCTATTGCCATCATTGACTGTGTTATCATTGTGCTGGACTACTTCAAGAGACTTTCTAGATTGCAGACCTGATCAGTCATTTATATATATGTATATCCATATTGTGCATATTACTGTGGATCGTGTATAAGGTGCCTGGGTATATCCTGTGTTGCAGTCTTCCCCCGTGCACCTCCTCACATATATATTCAGTGGTACAACTTGCTGATGTCAGACCACTGACTCCTGTTTACAGTTTCACCTGTTCCAGTATCCTCTCACATAGCAGTGGTACAACTTGCTACGCAGACCACTGACTCCCCGGATACCTCCATTTGGATTCCATTCCTTCACTCAGACAGCGGTACAACTTGCTATCCGCAGACCGCTGACTCTCATCACCTCCTCGTTTCTGTTGGACATTCCTCCTCACTATAGCAGTGGTACAACTTGCTACCGCAGACCACTGACTACCTTCACGTGTCCTTTGTCCATACAGTTCCTCGTGTATTACTACCTCCATATTGCCAGTGCTGCTAGTCATAGACTTTCCTGAGCATCTCATCATCTGCTATTTCCTGTTCCGTGATCACCCTGCTACCAGAGTACCATATTACCACCTATACTGCTCTGGTAAGCCTATCATCTGGTGATCCCTGGGTAAAGACTCCTAGTGCCCGTGACAGTAAGATCAGGCCATGACAGACCCAGATTCGGAACCAACAGCTATAGAGATGCTGCGGTATCTGGTTACCCGTATGGAACAACAAGATGTTCGTCAACAACAGTTGCTGCAATGTTATCAGACTTTAGTCGCCCAAGTAACTTCTGTGCCAAAGGTAGCAGCCACTGTTGATCCTTCTGTGTCGTCATCTTCTTCCCCTGTGCCATCCCAGGTGTCTACTGCTTCCACGCTACACCTGCCTACTCCGTCAAAATATGATGGAGACCCCAAAACCTGTAGGGGTTTTCTTACTCAATGCTCAGTTCATTTTGAGCTCCAACCTCAAAATTTTTCTACCCATCGTTCCAGAGTGGCCTATCTTATTTCATTGTTTTCTGGACAAGCTCTCGCATGGGCTTCCCCTCTGTGGGAAAGAAACGATCCATTGTTACAGGATAGTGCCGAGTTTATTTCCACGTTCCGAAGTGTATTCGATGAACCAGGTCGTGTTATTTCCGCTGCATCTAGCATTCTCCGTCTTCGCCAAGGATCTCGCACTGTGGCTCAGTACGTCATTCGATTTAGGATCTTAGCCTCTGAACTTCAGTGGAACACTGAAGCACTAGTTGCCGCCTTCTGGCAGGGGCTTTCCGATAAAATTAAAAACGCACTGACTTCACAAGAACTACCCTCCTCTTTAGAAGATTTGATCTCTCTTTGCCATCGGGTAGACCTGAGGTTTCGTGAAAGAGAACCTGAGAAAACAACTTCGGTTAAAACACCTCTTCTCTCAAATCCTCAATTTCACCCAGCTTCATCTCCGGGGATACCCATGGAGATAGGTCGCTCCAAATTAACTTTAGAGGAGAGGGACCGAAGAATAAAGAATAGACTTTGTATCTATTGTGCCGATTCTACGCATATGCTCAATTCTTGTCCCAGGAAATGCCGGGCTCTAACCAATACTGGGGAGATAAGGTTAGGGTTCCTGGAGTCCTCGCCATCTTCTACGAAATTAAAAGCCTGCACTTTTGATGTTACGATTTCCTCTGCTACTAAAACCTTTGAGTCACAGGCATTGATTGATTCCGGAGCAGCAGGAAATTTTATTTCCAAATCATTAGTAAATCAATGGTCCCTACCAGTGATTACTTTGAGAACACCGATTACTGTGACTGCTATGGATGGATCACGTCTCATCAATGGTCTCATCACCCAGAGTACGTCTCCAGTAAGGCTTCAGATTGGTGGGTTACACCATGAAGAGATTTCGTTTTTAATTCTTCCCGTTACGACAAGTCCGATTGTCCTAGGCCTTCCATGGCTTCAGTGTCATTCTCCCCAGATTGACTGGCGCACTTCTCAAGTTATATCTTGGGGAGCTGAATGTCATCATCGTTGCCTCTCTCAAGTGGTTTCATTCAAAAGACAGCATTCGTCTATTCCACCAGGGCCTCCTCCACAGGATCCTTCATCTACGGATCTGTGTGATAAGGTTCAGTCTGAACGCCGTCCTCCTCATCGGGCGTTCGTGACGTCATCGGACGTTGAAGATGGATCTCAGGAGTCATCTTCAAAAAGTCTAGTGCTGGTGGTTCACGGTCACCATCCGTCTTTTCCGGAATTTCCTGCCCTCCCGCCCACCCAAGTTCCTGCGGTGGAAACTGTTTGTCAGACCTTTAAAAATATCTGGTCTCAGGTCAGAACCTGTTTAAAGAAGACATCTGTCAAATATAAATCTTTCGCTGATAAGAAGAGGCGGGCTATTCCACCACTAAAAATTGGAGATCGTGTCTGGTTATCCACAAAAAATATTCGTTTGAAGGTTCCATCCATGAAATTCGCCCCTCGTTTTATTGGTCCATATAGGATCATTCAAGTTATCAATCCAGTATGTGTGAAACTCCTTCTTCCTAAGAGTCTTCGGATTTCTAATGCCTTCCATGTATCTTTGCTCAAACCTCTTATTATCAACCGTTTTTCAACTCCTCCCTCAGCTCCGCAGCCAGTTCAAGTCCATCAGGAGGAGGATTTTGAGATTACCGAGGTACTAGATGCAAAAATTTCGCGAGGAGTCCTCCACTTCCTCGTTCATTGGAAGGGCTTTGGTCCTGAGGAGCGCTCTTGGATCAAAGCTGAAGATCTTAATGCTCCTGCCCTTTTGAAGAAGTTTTACTCCAAAAATCCGGACAAGCCCGGTTCCAGGCGTTCTGTGCCCACCTTTAAAAGGGGGGGTACTGTCACTCACCGGACCGTGAGTGCCTCTTCCCGGACATTTAGGAACCGTGGCCGTCCACCATCCTGAGGGTCTGCGCATGCGCAGCCCTTTTCTATACTTCAGTGTATACCCCTTTAACTTAATTGGCAGATCAGGCAACCTCCCTATATTAAGCACCTGTGGTCACTACCACGTTGCCTGATCTTGGAGTCTCATTCCTCATGAGTCTCTGAAGGTGTTCCTGTATTACTTGTGTATTCAGTGCTGCTGATTCCTGTGGTTTCCAAACCACTTCTACTACTGTGGTTCCATACCACTTCTACCATCAACTTTATCATCATGACTGTTTGCTGATTCCTATCCGCTGCCTCCGTGCACTACAGTCTTCTACACCACTTCAACGTTATTTTATATCAATGTGACTGTTTGCTCATTGCTATCCGCTGCCTCCGTGCACTCCAGCTTTTACCTCACTCACCTGCTTCTCATCAAGTCTGTTTGCTGATTTCTATCCGCTGCCTCTGTGCACTACAGTCTCCTGCTTGCAACTCGCCTGTGTTCAACATCGTGACTGCCAGCTGACTACTATCCGCTGCCTCTGTGCACTACAGTCTCCTGCTTGCAACTCGCCTGTGTTCAACATCGTGACTGCCAGCTGATTACTATCCGCTGCCTCCGTGCACTACACTCTCATCTCATCTTTGCTGTGACTTCCTCGAGACTGCCGCTTTTCATTACCATCTGCTACACTTCGTGATCTACAGTTCCTGCCCTGCGCTGCACTCCTGTTTCCCATCGCTGTTGGTTCCTGTGGTTGCTACTGGTTACCTCCGTGTGCCGCTGAGTCCTGCCGCTGTGGTCAGCGCTATCGTCCATCTCCTGCTGATCCACTCTCCACGCCTTCACGTGTTCCACTGGCCTCTACCCTCCTGTCAGCATTGGATTTGTATCTCTTCTACTACCCTCTGCTGGATCATCTCCATTCTCCTGGGTTTCCTATGAGTCCAGTTCCACGTGTTGCTGACTCCTGTGGATTCGTGTCCCTGTCGGTCTACTCACCTGTGCGCTGCACCTGCTAGACCGCTGCTTCACCTATCCAGGGACTTCCTATCCAGTCGGTCTCCAGCCGCTCAGGTACCGCTGCAATCCCATCTGACTGCTACTGCTGAACCACGGTATGCATACTTCTCATTGACTGTGCTGTGTATTGCATATCTTGCTGGACTGTGTTTGGTTCTCTCTGGAGTTTGCTGTCCGCTGAGTCTATTGCCATCATTGACTGTGTTATCATTGTGCTGGACTACTTCAAGAGACTTTCTAGATTGCAGACCTGATCAGTCATTTATATATATGTATATCCATATTGTGCATATTACTGTGGATCGTGTATAAGGTGCCTGGGTATATCCTGTGTTGCAGTCTTCCCCCGTGCACCTCCTCACATATATATTCAGTGGTACAACTTGCTGATGTCAGACCACTGACTCCTGTTTACAGTTTCACCTGTTCCAGTATCCTCTCACATAGCAGTGGTACAACTTGCTACGCAGACCACTGACTCCCCGGATACCTCCATTTGGATTCCATTCCTTCACTCAGACAGCGGTACAACTTGCTATCCGCAGACCGCTGACTCTCATCACCTCCTCGTTTCTGTTGGACATTCCTCCTCACTATAGCAGTGGTACAACTTGCTACCGCAGACCACTGACTACCTTCACGTGTCCTTTGTCCATACAGTTCCTCGTGTATTACTACCTCCATATTGCCAGTGCTGCTAGTCATAGACTTTCCTGAGCATCTCATCATCTGCTATTTCCTGTTCCGTGATCACCCTGCTACCAGAGTACCATATTACCACCTATACTGCTCTGGTAAGCCTATCATCTGGTGATCCCTGGGTAAAGACTCCTAGTGCCCGTGACATTAGGCCTCACTGCAGCCACAACATTAAAGTACTAGTATTCACATTTGATAAATACATCTATTTCCCTCCAACTAGCCCTGACATTAAATAGTATTCCCATTCAATAAATAAAACTATTTCCCTCTCTCCAAAGCACCCCAGCATTAAATTAAAAATCCAATCACCCCATCTGAAATTGATAGGCCCCACTATTAAATTGCCCCCATCTTCACCCCACAAATAGAATAGCACCCAATAATTAGCCCCCACCTGCAATTCCCTATTAGATTAACAGCCTACCTCCCACATTATATTAAGAGCTACCCATACACACATTATGGTCATACACCGGCCCACACACACATACTATAGTTATACTGTTACACACATACACACTATAATCATAACCTGTCACACACACACACATACTATAGTTATACTGTTACACACATACACACTAAAATCATAAAGGTCATTCTTTGGATATTTTTTTGGGGGGTTATTTTTTTGGTAATTTGTATTCATTGTCATTCAGAGCTTGATTTATATATTTTTTAACTTTGTCGATCCCATTTTTATTGGCGCCTGTCAGTAAATTCTGTGTTATTTTTTGTTATACTATAATCATACCCTGTCACACAAATAGATAGATACCCTGTCATACAAATAAATAGATACCCTGTCACACAAATAAATAGATACCCTGTCACACAAATAAATAGATACCCTGTCACACAAATAAATAGATACCCTGTCACACATATAGATCCCCTGTCACACATATAGCTCCCCTGTCACACATATAGCTCCCCTGTCCACATATAGCTCCCCTGTCCACATATAGCTTCCCTGTCCACATATAGCTCCCCTGTCCACATATAGCTCCCCTGTCACACATATAGCTCCCCTGTCACACATATAGCTCCCCTGTCACACATATAGCTCCCCTGTCCACATATAGCTCCCCTGTCACACATATAGCTCCCCTGTCACTCATATAGCTCCCCTGTCACACATATAGCTCCCCTGTCCACATATAGCTTCCCTGTCCACATATAGCTCCCCTGTCCACATATAGCTTCCCTGTCACACATATAGCTCCCCTGTCCACATATAGCTCCCCTGTCACACATATAGCTCCCCTGTCACACATATAGCTCCCCTGTCACACATATAGCTCCCCTGTCACACATATAGCTTCCCTGTCCACATATAGCTCCCCTGTCCACATATAGCTTCCCTGTCACACATATAGCTCCCCTGTCACACATATAGCTCCCCTGTCACACATATAGCTCCCCTGTCCACATATAGCTCCCCTGTCCACATATAGCTTCCCTGTCACACATATAGCTCCCCTGTCACACATATAGCTCCCCTGTCACACAAACTACCCCCTCCCTCTTACCTTGTGCGCTCCGCAGCGCGCTGTACAGTCTCTCCTAACACATGGGACGGCAACTATCACATGGTGCTCTTCCCATGTGACATCTCAAGAGCCATTCATAGAAGAGAGGGGAGGAGCGACCACACCAGGAAGTAAGTGTAGTGCCGACCCCACTGCTCAGCACACAGACTGTCATGCTGACTTCTGGCATGACAGTCTGTGTGCTGAGCGATGGGGCCGGCCAGCTAGTAACCGGCCCATCTGACCATCGGCCCTTCTGGCATTTGCCAGAAGTGCCAGATGGCCAGTCCGGCCCTGGTCGTCAATAGGCCTTAACAGTCTGGGGGCTTTTATAAATAGAGAGAAACCCTAAATCTGGTGAAAGCACAGATTTTTTCTGGATTTAGGGATTTTCTCTCTTTGATATATAGACCTCAAAGTGCTAAAATGAAAGATTTCTGCTTACAATTGCTGTCAATCGATTATTAATTGAAGGAGCAGCTGTTGATATTTTTCTTCCTCTGCCTTGGTGGCTGGTCACTGTATACTGTGCTGTAAAATGAAATGTAGCTATAGTATAACTTATTATCTTATAGAGATGTTAATAGTTTAGATAGCCATATCAAAGCTAAAACAATGAATTATATAGAGACAGTTAGAGCCATTTCCCAAAAAATACAAATGTGCCTTCCACAGTGTAAATGTTGTTTGTGTTTGATTTCATGCAAATGTGCCCAATTTTATTCAATATGTACAGATTTTAGTTGTCAAACTGGCAGCATCGCTGGAGGAGCAAATATTGCACCTTCTACTGGAAGAAGGTTGTTGTAGCTCCGCATCCCATGGGAGTTTGACACATGCACCCACATGAAAAATAATATTTTATTTTGAAAGATGAGATTATTTAAATAAGATTCAAGGGGTGGAGAAAGCCTTTAGAGATAGTTTTATGTTGAGCAGTGGCCCACACAGGTTTATAGCTTGAATAGCTTATATTAATCATTTGAATAGCCCTTTAAAAAATTGAATACACATAAGAACTGCACAGTTAGTAGCTTTTAAAGATCCTGTAGCTGTCAATTGTTTCATATATGATAGCTCTTCTTTTTCAAAGCTTGTCTTTCTAATCTAATTTTTTAATCTCTATTTATTTTTCTATGAGTAATTGAAGACAATTTATTTCACATACATGTGACTGTATTTGCACTTTATTTTATTATAACTGAGCATTTCTTGATGTGGTGCTTTTAATGAATGACCGTATTATAAAGATATGTGCCTTACATATACCCCTGTTTCAAATGCTTTTTTACACAAATCCATCAAATGTAACCAGGAAAATTACTCATACTTATATTTTGGAACATGTTATATATATCAATATTAGATATAGTTATAAGTATTGTAACAAAAATATAAAATAATGGGGTATATGCCTTTCATTCACCCATGATGTAATGTTTATGCACATATCAGGCTGGCCAGGAACTTTTGATCAGTAATTTGATAGAGTGCAAGCTCCGTTTCCCTTTTCCCTGCTGAATTATTACATCTTCCATGCTCTCCTATCCCAAGGCAGCTAAAACAAAACATTATTCAAAGACACATATAAGATATGGAATCATATCAACAAAAAAAAAAATCATAAAAATGATTGCTTTACTAGATACATCCCAGTATGGGGGATACCTAGCTTGAAAAATAATATGTTTCTAAGTTGGAAAAATACAGTTATAGCAGCAATAAATTGTGTATTCAATCCAGGGGTCACAATATATAGTTTTAGCAATGTAAATAGAAGGTAGGTGTTCCCGATAGCAAGCTTTACATGTATTTACAAATACACCACTGTGCAACATCATTCACACAAAGTAATACCACCTTAAAAACCCCAGATGAACTAGCATCTTTAGTTAATTTCATACAAACTAAGAAGTATAAAATATGATATATGTATATAGATCTCATACATACTGAACCCGGCTTAGTCTAGAGAAAAACATGGGAAGCATGGCAAAATTATATTTTCAGGCCAAATGAACCAAAGTAATTGCTGTACTATTTAGAAAACACAATGAAAGCCTTAAATTTTGCAATGCTACAAGAGGTTCACTTAAAGGGGATCAGTAGAGCATATATAGCTCAAAGTCAGTGCAAACTGGTGGAGGATGAGTCGGGATTATGTCCAACCCATGCAAAACCAGACATGTAAATCTATTTAAATAATCTTGGAGCTGCAGAAAAAATAATTAATTCTGGAATAAGGTTATGGATTGTATCAATAATAGCTTTAAATTAAACTATTTTCCGACTTTAGACACTGAACAGCAGATTTGCCCAAAGATAATGTAAGACCCATATTACGGTAAACTATTACTAAGAAAATAATATTAAGAGAGTGGAAATTCCCTACTGCTTCCTATCCTTGGTGAGCTCAAAACAGAATTATTAGATATACTTTACTTTGGGATACTCTTAGTAAATTAGAGAAAAGAGTAAAAACAATATTACGGTGAAAACCATTATTGTTATATTTTACAGTGAAAACCATTTGTAAACATAGGGACAAACTTGTACAACATTGTCTGTGCAGCCACCCGCTTACAAATTGCTGCAGATTGGAAATCCTCATCCCCTCCATGCCTCCAGGCGGTGATCTCTCGGGTGTGGTATATAGTGTCCTAGAAGGACATATCTTGTCTTCCCTTACCACCCCCTTTCCTTTCCCTGGTCCCTTCCCCCTTCCTACATTTATAAAAAAAAACAACAACATTGTACTTTTCCCAGCCTGGATTCCGGGATTAGATTCAGATTCAGGCATTACCTGTCATACGCCAGTCTACTGTATTTCACTATTGCAATAAGTTACTTTGGAACATGAACATGCTCCCTAATCTACAAATATGTCTAGTAGCACCTGTATAGACTATTTTCTAGCTATATTAATTATAGTTATTGACACAACTTGTTAATTATGATTATGTTTTTCCTTTTCTTGTATTTTGTATGACCTTAAAATAAATTTATTAGTAAATAAAGCTGAGTTTTAATGTCAAATTTACTTTTAAAGTCATTAAAACTATAGATAAATATTAAAGCTGCATAAATATATATTTATATCAGGCTGCAAGGTTGGACAAACAAATTCCACATAGTCAATGTGCCAAGATAATATATCTTTGTTTACAGTATATTTATACACTATAGAGATAATTCATGGATGGTAGCAATATAAAGCAGTCCCCTTTTAAAACACAGGAGCCAGTCACGCACACATTTGTATAAATGTGTTATATAAATGTGTGATTGGACTAGATAGTAATTTCGCCCTTTATTTATGAGCCAACCAATTGTACCCCTGATACAATATATTTGCAAACATATATGTGAAATATGTAAGATATATCTATATTGATATATATTAATACGTATATGCTAAATCAAATAAATATAAGATTCTGCAACAGCATTTAAGCAACAATGACATGTGCAGATATAAAAAAATCATGCTTTCCATAATACCAACAGTATAGCAAAAGAAATGTAATAAAAAATGTTTTACTGTTTTTCTAATTTTATGATTTATATAATTTGCCAATTTATCTGTAACATATTAAAATGGTAGAATGTCCCTTTAAAACTTTTTTTTAATAATATATTTCCACTGAAATTAGTTGCACAAAAATGAAAGTACAGAAAAGAATATAAAAGTCTAGAAATGTTTCCTTTCATCTTTAGTCATAGCCTTTGGAAACACTGCATTAAGTAAAAGGCTTATATCTAAGTAAAAATTAGATTAAAACCCTAACATGTTTTATATGATTTTTCACATAACGGGACTACATTATTTAATTTATAACATTTCTTTAAAGAAGTATACAAAATATATAAAATTAAATTATGTATCTTCTATACTATAAAAAAATGCTAGAGTACAGTTTTATTTTGGTTAATATTTAAGAATCAATTATTAAAATGATTAATTAAATTAAAATAGATAGCTAACAAGAGTTCTAGTGGTTGTAAGTTTCTATGAATTTTAGTGATGCTCAGCCATCAAAAAAAATCACAATTATATGGTGCCAAAAAATAATGATTTCTAGAATTTCACCTTCAAATATGCACAATTGGCATTCAAGTGTACATAATGGAAGCAAATATAGGAAGGTCTCAGATAAACTACTAATCCTATAAACTCCAAGTATAGAGCATCCCTTTAATAATGCAAAATGTATTTGATCAAAGTTTCCACACCCAACCTTGAACAAATAATCTTCTGTATTACTAAGAGTGTGTGTTTTTTTGGTTTAGTATACAGTAATGACATATAAATCTTTAAAGCTGTTGGTGTTCTCATCGTACCACCAACATGAATTGTACTAAAATCAACACCTGCTAGTGTAACCATACAGATTTGAGAATTTCAATTTCAGGAGAAAAGTAAATAATTTTTTCTTTCAAAAATACCTAATACATATCAAACAGATCCTGATTTTATGGAAACCTAGTTCCAAGAACTGGGAACATGTTTGCTGTAACTGATGCAACCATTAGTTTAGAAACATACAGCAACTGTGGAGAAGATCATTAAGGAACTAGACAGAACTAAAGAATATACACAATAGTCAAGGAAAGACAGGGATCACACACAAGAGAAATGGATACAATAGGCAAATTGATCTATCAATTAAACTTACATATTCTGGAGACAAAAGGACAAAAAACAAGCAAGAGAGTGAATACCACAGCAAAATGTATCATAGGAGACAAACCAAAAAGAGGTCAATAAAATATACAATAGATAAGAACCACACAACTATTGAAAAAGAAAGAGACTAAAAATGGAGATGCTAGGGAAATTTAGCCTCTTGCTGAAAAGTACTGGGGGTACTTGCTGACCTCTGTTGAATGGTGGAGATAATGAGATAAAGAAAAGCATTAATTTATCATACGGATCCAGTCCCAGCAAGCCATGACAGCTATTAAATGTATTGGAATTCTGGTGGTTGTAGAGCTGCAAGCAAAACTTAGTCTTTCAGTGGTTGTCAGAGTATTCAAATGCTTGGAGAACTAGAATCATCAACCTATAATTCCACACAATTTCCAAGCATTTTTATTTAAAGAAGATACATTGACAATGTGAGGTTTTTTTGGAAATGTGGTTTTATTATTTTTACTGAATTATACAAAAATCTAAACTCTAACAATTACAATCAAGTTCATGTTCATGGACATTAGAACATGATTCTATTTTTCAATATAAAAAAAATTACCCTGGCAATGATATAAAGACTACGATCAATTTAAAAGATGTTGATGGCAGTAATTATTTACTATATTCAAGCCAATAGATTCAAAATATCCAAAGGATGTATTTAGACATACTAAGAAGAATTGAGCACTTGACAATATTTGTAAATGTCAGGCAGTTTTCCTTATGGACCATTTTTTAGAAAGAGGGTAAAATAAAAACATTTAGATTCCCATTATAATGAAGTTCAAAATTGATTAATTAATAAGGTTTTTAGTGAACAGTCTGAAATTATGAAGAATCTGAGCAATGGGCATTGGCACAATCTTAAAAAAAAAAGACCTTATTCTCTAAGAAGTGCTTTTGAAAGACCAATGATCATTTTCAAAAAAGGCCCCTCTTCAAGACCAATTTGGCACCTACAGTACTAAGAAAGACCAGCCATAATGATGCTTGGCTTATAGCGTAAAATAATCTTCAATGTATAAGTGGAAAAACATGTAAACATTTATGTATACATTTGATAGTAAAGTAAAATATGTAAACAAAAATACAAAATAATTTCTTTGAAAAGTAGAATAACATGTCATTCTCAATACAGAAAACGTTTTAATAACACATAACTTTTGCAAGCACTTTCTTGAAAAGCACAATAAACATACCACACTCTTCAAATTAATTGGAATTTAATGGGTCACCCTAGAAGAAAGAGGGGTTAGACAAAAATAACTTTTCCAAAACGGAAAATACAGAAAAATCAAATAGAGAACTCTTTCACTATCAAGTTTTAATTTAGATATTGATCGTTTCAGCATAGGATTACATTTTCTAACACTGTAGCAATATTTTGACTTTGACATTAATATTTCAATTATGGTAAAACAATGTTTACTTTATTTTTATTAATTTTATCATCTGTGTATATTTTATTTTTTGTTTACCTAGTTTAATCTTACAAAACACCAACCCCTATTTGGCATCTGTCACACATGAACAGTGAAAAAGACAGGTTTATATACATTTATAGCCATATCCAGCTGGGTCATATGGCAGAAAATATCTTGAAAAAGGGATTAATGTAGTTTCCAGGACCACTGGCAGTTGAAGTTAATAAATAAATAAATGGAGATAAATATGGGAGCAGGGTCTTGCCAAGTCATCTAGCCTACACTCACTTATATCAGTAGATGTAAATGTCTATGACTAAGAAATAAATAGTCAATTCATGAACATACAAAATGAGGTTGAGAGAAGGAAATATAGTCAAGCTTCCTTGGATAATGGTGCCTCCAGGAGTCAGTCAGTCAGAATTTGCATTAAATGCACCTTACCTTATAATGAATGAAGTCGGACTATCTGAGCACCATTAGACATGTTTAATAGGGGGTACATTACCCAATTAATATCTCCAGAAATAGATGAATTCCAACTTCTCCAATGTATTTTACAAAAAAGGTGAGCTGACAATGTTTGGGAGCATTTAAAATGTTAAAGGTAAGTAATTAATTACAAAAATAAACCCCTCCCCAAATGATTGGTGTACAAGGTTTTTTTTACTCTATTTTAGAAAAAAATTGCAACACATTTGATTTTCAAATATGGACACTTGCTGAAGAATTGTGAAGCAAATGTCTACTAGCCAGTGATGGTGCACAACCCTGCTTAAAGTGCTCTTCTGGAATGAATATTTATCAAATCTCTCTGTATTAAAGGAGTGCAGAGAGTTAGCGATATTTAAGCCCTCTGCATTTATGTAACAGATTCTTTATATGTCTTTTTTTGTGGTTATTTCGTTAAGGGGGATTCACATCATGTACACTTGAATTTGGACAAAGAAATGTCTGCTTTCCATGAGGAATGTGAAGGCTAAAGATACTTTTGGGAAAGTGTAGAGGAGGGTGAGGGAGGCAGGGGCTGATATAGGGGGCAAGAAAAGGGTTTGGAGAACCATTGAAAGATAGAACATAGAAGACAACTAGGTAAAAGTAATTTATAACTGGATGGATGGTGTATTAAAACTGCTCCAGGAAACCGTTAGGGGGAAAACTTATTCATGGTTTGCAATTAGTTTCAGCGAAACATGCAACTGGGGGTATGGTAATAGCAAAGGAAACATGTAAGATAATTAAAGTAACTTAAAAGTAGAATTTGGTAAAGATAACAATATATTGGCAGTAACCAGGGTAATATGTAAACAAAAATGCAGAGTACAAGTAGAACTAGTGTCTTTTATAGCTTAAAATAAGATATAACATTAACATAGGTGCTATTGGTGCACCCGCATCCCAGGCCATCGCAAAGAATGCATTCTCAGGAATTTCAGTGAATATCTAATAGTTATCTAGAATGATCATACATGTGTATACAGTGGGGCTACATTGTGTATATCTCAAGAGTCAGCCCTTGGTCTCTATTCTGTAGAAAGTTTAGAGCTCTCAACAGAATGTTGATCTTGCTATAATTTTTCCCATTTCAGTAGAACAGGAAGTTCAAGGTGAGCAGCTACATCATACCAATCTTGGAGGAGATCACTGGGTTACTCATAGTTGAGCAAAAATGAGCAGAGTCTGAGTCCTATTGTGTGTAAGGTGCAGGCTAAATGAGAATCTGTTCTTTCTCAGCTCATTAGTTAATGGATTTAGACCCCTAAGTCGGTATAAGGTCTACCAAGACAGGTCCTGGAACACCTGGGTCTTGCTTAATAACGCAATTTGCAAATAATATCTTTGTTTATTTCTGAGTGAGGGCCTCTTGGCTGCAGAGAGCCATATATACAGTATATATATATATATATATATATATATATATATATAATATATATAAGCCTAGCGGCGTGTGTTAGTGTGTGTGTGTGTGTGTGTGTGTGTGGAAAAAACTATTTTCTCAGAAAGGGCTCATCCAATTGACCTGAAATTTGGTATACTAAAAAATTATTTGACAATAAAATTATAAGAGTGAAGTCAGTTAACTTCCATCATCCCCTCTTCCCCCCGTGGGAGGGGTAGTAAAGGTGATGATACCTCGGATAGACTGTGGGTATTTATTTACTAGAGCCTGTCTTTGGACATGGATAATTGTATGTCGCATTTTCACGAATACGGAGAAGCAGTGATGTGAAAATGCAGGTTATGAATACTGCCCTTCAAGGAAGACTGATTGAGCACAGCGATAAGGTGTTTAGCAGAAACGTTGTGTATCGAGAGGTTTTAGAACAGTAAGACGATGGAGATTAAAGATGTGGCGATGAAGATGAAGGATGAGGTGATGGAGAAGAATGATGAGGTGGTGACATGTGGACAAAACCACGTTAAAAAAGGGCACTTACGTCGGGAAGTAACGCTCTTCCCCTGAGGGGGCCTGGTCTAGCCCCAAATGCATGACAAGAAACTTTTTAACACCTTAAGTAGCTTGATTTGACTAGAATGCATGAGTATCATGCACGGGTTAACTTGTATATATATATATATATATATATATATATATATATATATATATATATATATTCTAGGAAGTAAAACAAATGGAATAGGGCACCACAATAGTGTAGTATTATTTTATCAACAATACTAATCATAAATGTATGTACAGATTGAAACGTGATTCACACATATCATGCATATGTGGACGTACAGATCTCATAACAGAGACAGTGAAGTTGTGAACACATAAAGCAAAGAGTGAACAGAGCCTTCATGCATATCCCAAGGACACCAATCATCTCCAGTAGTGATAATGCGTACCAGATAATAGATCCTTATCGCTTATCTGTTTATTATGCTGCTCCTTCATATATCCATTGCTGTTTCAAGAGGTACCCCATAAAACCTCCAAATGGCAATACAGCAGCACTCATCATCAGCTACTGATAACAACATGCCTCTATAATTTCTCCTTTCCCTGAAATTTTAGTATTATTTGTGCTTGAGGATGACTTGAATGTGGTTGCATTCTGTGGCATATGAGCTGAGCTGGTCATGGTGGTAAAATTTTAGCCTGGGAGGCAAGAATCGACTCAGGAACATTTTAAAGGAAAAAATGCAGATATCCCAGTGACCCAGTCATAGGTAGGCTGCTATATAAAGTCAATATTGGGACATAGACACAATTCTCATATTTTGGGCTCTATACACCACCACTGTGGATTTGAAATGAAACTAACAAGATGTGCTTTAACTGCAGACTTTCAGCTTTAATTTTAGGGTATTTACATCCGAATCCGGTGAACGATGTAGGAATTACAACGGTTTCTATATGTGCCTTACACTTTTTAAGGGACCAAAAGTATTGGGACAATCGACTCAAAACCTATTTCATGTGTGGGCTATTTTATCGTTATTTCATCATCAATTAAGCAGGTAAAAGGTCTGGAGTTGATTCTAGGTGTGACATTTGCATTTGGAATCTGTTGCTGTCGACTCTCGATGTGAGATCAAAAAGCTGTCACTATCAGTGAAGCAAGCCATCATTAGGCTGAAAAATCAAAACAAACCCATCAGAGAGATAGCAAAAACGTTAGGTGTGGACAAATCAACTGTTTGGAACATTCTTAAAAAGAAAGAATGCACCGGAGTGCTCAGCAACACCAAAAGAACAGGTAGAACACAGAAAACAACTGTGGTGTATGACAAAAGAATTTTTTACCTGATGAAGAAAAACCCCTTCACAACAGTTGGCCAAATCAAGAACACTCTTCAGGAGGCAGGTGTATATGTGTCAAAGTCAACAATCAAGAGAAGACTTCCCAAGAGTGAATATAGAGGGTTCACCACAAGATGTAAACCATTTGTGAACCACAAAAACAGGAAGACCAGATTAGAGTTTGGCAAAAACATCTTAAAAAGCCATTACAGTTCTGGAACAATATCCTATGGACAGATGAGACAAAGATCAACTTGTATCAGAGTGATGGGAAGAGAAGAGTATGGAGAAGGAAAGGAACTGCTCATGATCCAAAACATACCACCTCATCAGTGAAGCATGGTGGTGGTGGTAGTGTCATGGCGTGGGCAAGTATGGCTGCCAATGGAACTGGTTCCCTTGTATTTATTGATGATGTGACTGCTGACAAAAGCAGCAGGATGAATTCTGAATTGATTCGGGCAATATTATCTGCTCATATTCAGTCAAATGCTTCAAAACTCATTGGACGGCGCTTCACAGTGCAGATGGACAATGACCCGAAGCATACTGCAAAAGAAACCAAAGAGTCTTTTAAGGCTAACAAGTGGAATGTTATGCAATGGCCAAGTCAATCACCTGACCTGAATCCGATTGAGCATGCATTTCACTTTCACAAGAACAAGCAGGAACTGAAGATATTTGCAGTAGAGGCCTGGCATAGCATCACCAGGGATGAAATCCAGCGTCTGGTGATGTCTATGCGTTCCAGACTTCAGGCTGTAATTGACTGCAAAGGATTTGCAACAAAGTATTAAAAAGTGAAAGTTTGATGTAGGATTGTTTAGTTTGTCCCATTACTTTTGGTCCCTTAAAAAGTGGGAGGCACATATAGAAACCGTTGTAATTCCAATACCGTTCACCTGATTTGGATGTAAATTCCCTCAATTTAAAGCTGAAAGTTTACAGTTAAAGCACTGTTTGTTTCATTTCAAATCCATTGTGGTGGTAATATAGAGCCAAAAATATGAGAATTGTGTCGATGTCCCAATATTTATAAACTTGACTGTATATATATTTATATATATATATATATATATATATATATATATATATATATATATATATATATATATGTATATATATATATATATATATATATATATATATATATATATATATATATATATATATGTTAACTAAGCAACTAAATTGTGATTCTGGTTGATATCTTAAAGGAAAATAATATTTAGTTTTTTATGTTTTTTTATTTTCAAAAATATTGACTATGAATTTCATCACTGAAGAACACACTACATGCACATTCTATGCAGCTTATGCAGCTCTTAGATTACATTTATAAATGATAAATATGAATAATTATATATAAATAGGTGCAATAAAACATTACTTCATTGTGGGCTCATTTTGTTTATAAGAATTTAGTAGTCAGTTCAATTATTTAAGAATGACTTTGTTGATTTCCTGCATCCTATAGATTCTGTCAATTAAGTGTTGGGTCATGACTGAATAGTGATAGCTCAATAGGAGAGGGATAAACCTCTATCTAGTATTTGCAATATAACTACTATCTATGTTTAACTTGTATGTGATTTATAACTTTGTTATAAATTGTTTAATGGTCATTTATATTTTTATAATCTTGTTATGAAAAGTTTTAAAGTGTTTCAAGTAGTTGCATTTTTGTACCAGACACAGCTATAAGCTAGCATCTACAATACACTGTAGTACAATATTACAGCATGTCTTTTTACTGTTCTTAATGTTCAGCATATGACAGATTTGAAAAGCTCAAATAGCAAAATGGACATTGAGCTGAATGGAGGCGGAGAGAAGCCTCATGCAGTTAACTGATGCAATATTAGACACTTATTATGATGCATTTTTGTGCTAGACACGTGCATACATCCCCATATACAATACACTGTAGTACAATAATACTGTATGCCTATTTTTTTTGTTAATATTCTGCATATCACACATTTGACATGTAATCTCTGATAGTTCAAATGATACAGAACGAGAAGCAGGCACAGAAAGTCCTCATGCATCTAGCAGACTTTACACAGCACATATAATGCATTTTGGAACCATATGCAGCCATATCTCAGCATCTGCAGTACATTAAATGCCTGTATCGGTCAGTGTCCACTGTAATGTTATTATATGTTTCTCAATAAGCATATACTGAATCTGTGTAAATGAAACATTTAAATGTGAAAAAATATATATACATCTTTTCGTATTAACTAAAACGAAAACATAAATAGTTGGAGTTGTACTGAAGTCCACATGTGACTGTCTCTGGAAATTAGGGAACTTGGCAACTGCTATATGACAGTTATAATTTGCAGGTTCTATAACTCTTGTAAGGTCACAGGACACTTTACCTCTCAGTATTCCTCCTTTCTACAATGGTGTGCAGTCCTACTGTATTTGAGGTGGCCAACGAAAAAAAGCAATAATAATTAGACAGCGCTGTAAGGGTCCAATGATTAACTTGATGAAAAATTCTGAAGTGCTGCAAACTCATGTCTGTGAGATAAAATATGTAATTTAATAACATTTATACAAATAGCATTACCACATTACCTGTAGTTCCACAATATTTGAAGATCTAATTAAAATCTGTTATGTCAACGATCTAGATTGATTAACTCTGGCATCTATTAGTTTCACAGTGGGTTCCTTTAAGGGACGCTTTGTTGCATACGCTTTTATGAGTTAAAACACAGCTTTTATATGTTATCTGGTGCACAGAGCCTGTTTGCGCATTTATTACATCTGAGCTAGTCTATGCTGGCATTTGGTTTTCTGTAATTAACACAACAGTGTTTTATAGTTAATGTGATGATGCTATTTGTATAAACGTTATTAAATTAGAAGCTTTTTCTCACAGACATGGGTTTGTAGCACATCAGATTTTTTTCATCAAGTTAGCGATCAGACCCTTACTGCACAGACTAATTTTTATTGTTTTTTTGTTGTGCATTTTTTGAAGATGGTGCAGACTCCACTATTGATAGCTGCTTTTCCAAGCTAGAAGAGGAGTTTATTTGGTATAATCATTTTTACTTATTATGAGCACCTATATGGATTTAGTGATTTGTATTTGTATTTGAGATGACCACCTGCAGCTACTCAGTCTTATCATCATCATCATCATTTATTTATATAGCGCCACTAATTCCGCAGCGCTGTACAGAGAACACATTCACATCAGTCCCTGCCCCATTGGAGCTTACAGTCTAAATTTCCTAACACACACACACACACACACACACACACACACACACACACAGACTGACAGACAGACAGAAACACAGGCTAAGGTCAATTTTTGATAGCAGTCAATTAGCCTATTAGTATGTTTTTGGATTGTGTGAGGAAACCGGAGCATCCGGAAGATACCCATGCAAACATGGGGAGAACAAGAACAAACAAACTCCACACAGATAAGGCCATGGTCGGGAATCAAACTCATGACCCCAGTGCTGTGACACAGACGTGCTAACCACTACACCACCGCTGATACCAAAATGTGTAAAAATGGAAATATTTCAAAATTCGGGCACTAATAGTGGGAATGATAAAGGAGAAGGAGCGTTGCTTCTATGGAAGCTTTGTAACCACCTGTAGATTCATCCACCTGTAGATTCATCCTAACAAAACAAGAGAAAAAAAGGTGCTCAGCTTGCATGAATCATTAAATACCAAAAAGGAGATAAAGACAAAAAAATTGTTAAAAAAAACTAGATGAGAAAAAGATAGTTAACATGGTTTAAATAATCCAAATGACTAATTTATTATAACACATACATAAAAAATATATACTATCTGTTTAAATTTGAGTTCATAGATAAATACACACTGGAATCAATATAAATTAAATAGGCTGCAACTGTTACAAACATGTAAAGACATTTGTATAATCATGGATATGAAGAGATAAGTAGAAAGTTAATGTATTGGTGCCAAAGAAACACGAAGGAAGTAAATAAAATAAGAAAATAAGATGTAGCAAATGACATTACACTAGAGATAGGAGACAACAATAGAACTGCACACTAACCCAAAAAGAAATGCTTGTTTACTGTCAAAGCAGCTAGCTTCGATTATGCAAGGTGATCCAATCTTGCATTTGGCACATTGAAAATAATAGAGAACCAGAGCTAATAGACAGACATGTGAGATATTCAATATGTATGCATGGAGTATAGCTCTCTTAAATGAAATAATATTTTTAAATCTACTAAATGCTGTCAGAAAAACATAATAGTAAGGAAAAAACAGAATGATATGAAAAAATGCATACAATATCCCTGTCACTTACAATATATAGGAAGGACAATTAGATCATTGTCTGTACGCCTCAGCGAACACACATGAAATATCAAGAAAGGCCTGGAGACACACAGTGTCTCACAAGACTTTAAAGTGAAACACAATAAAGATCCCATTTTTCTATCATCTATGGCTATCAAAACAGTCGAAAGTGACTGGAGGGGAGGTGATTTCATAAAGAGGATTAGCAAGGAAGAAATGAAACACATTTTGAGTTACAATCATTGGCCTCCCCAATGGATTAAATATTGATTTTAAAATATTGGGATGCATTTAGAGGCAAAAGGAGAGATTAAGACCAATCTCTGGGACCTACAGTCAAACCACCTTCCCATCAGCCCGAACCCTCCTGTTCTTGGAAGCGAATCGAGGTGAGCCAAGTTAGTACCCTGCCTGAATAGGACAGGGGTACTGTTTGTGACCGGAGTAATAGGAGTCTTTAGACCACCGATCAAGCCTTACGCCTACTAAATGTTTTTCTAAACCAAGGAGGCCAATGAACCATCTGTCTTCTTATTGATATATGTTATACTTATTCGGTTACAACTAAGAATATGGGAGGTGCAGGGATACCAAACAGTAGTGGTAACATTTTTAGCAATTATACAGAACCCGATTTGTTGGTTTCTATATAAAATTACATATTTTTGTATATACATATATGTACAGTTTCATATATATGTATCTATTTCTTTTTTGTGACCAATGTTCCTTATTGTCTCTAAACCTGAAAATGTATTATCATTTCATACCATCATGATTCTATTCTTTATATTTATTTTTATTATCATATCTTTTTATTTTCTACTTTTATTCTTATTTATATTTATTTTTATCTATATTTTCGTTATAATCATTTGTCCTATTATAATTTTTCCTACTTGAAACGCTTTAAAATCAGATTTGGGCCTCAGCTGCATGTATGGATTTATTTTATCACTTCAAATAGCAATCGATTATCCATCAACCTTGTTAAAAGGACACAATTAGGTTCCAAGGTGGAGCATTTCAAGATTCCCCTATTATGTATGCAAAACACCTAAATATGATGACCGGTCCCGGATTTTAGATCCATCCATTGCTGGTATTTAAGACACAACCATTAAGTATTGACCAGATATCCCTTGAAAAAGTCACAGGAGTGACAAAACCGGTTGGGACATACTACAGCACCAAACAGGAAGCAGGAAGTAGCATGCGTTCAATAGTGGAACACATGCCATTATCTTATCGCAAAGGACAGTCTTTTCCTTCAGGTGGCGAGACCAAAGCTCGACTATCTCTTCAGGATTTACACAAAGGGAACTACAGCCCCTGCTTCAACTATATCGCAATTATTGTTGGCGGCAGTGTTCCCAAAATTCTCCCCAAAAAAAATCTCTGCTATTCAATTTTTGTGACATTAGTGAACATGAGACTTTCCAGTGGGAGTTAGACATACTGCAAGGTCAGAAACTTTTATTTGAGCTCTGGAATAGACTTTTTTCAGGACTTCAAGTGTAATTCTACATTTAAGCTGTTTTGGACTTGAATATTGTTTGCAATTGTTTGGTTTTTTGATCTCCTATACGATTTGTGATATTGTATGCGTTTTTTCATATCATTCTGTTTTTTTCATTATTATTATGTTTTTCTGGCAGCATTTAGTAGAATTAAAAATATTATTTTATTCAAGATTGCTATGCTCCATGCATACATATTGATTATCTCTGTCTATTAGTGCTAGAGATAGGAGAAGCTGTTTAATATTTTTTCAGGAATGAAATTTCATGGCAGACCAGGCCTTTTTACAGAGGTGATCCTTTATGGCTATATACTCTTTGAGCTCTGCTTTTGGTTTGCCATCCCGTATGGTGGCCATTTCACACTGTATTTAAAAATTCTTGGCATGTATAGTTTATGGAGGATGACGGAACTGGGAACACTTAAGGTAAAATACTGCTGGCAAAACATTCAACATTTTGCATCCATCAAGCGGAAGGAGTGAATGTTGTGTATTACATTTTGTTTACATTTTCTTTGTTTTTGAACTTAAACCCATTTTTGTGAAAAAATATATATTTGATTCAAATATTTTTTTTTTTTAATTTGACAGCAACTCTATTAGTGGCCAGTGCAGGTTATATAAAAACACACTAAAGATGAAGAATTTATATTTTATCTAAGATAAGCATATTAATTATTAATATTTATGTTATATTTTCTTAGCATGGTAAATACTTTTTTTTTTTTATTTATGCACTATACTTGCTATTTATACTTATGCTGTAATAACTGTTATAATGTGCATTTGTTCATGTGTATGCCATGTAACTATGCTTTATGTTCTTTGTTCTGAAAAAATAATGCAGATTTATATATATATACTATATATTTTTGCTGATATTTAAACCTGGAAGTGCTTACACCAATTTAATCAAAAAATTGCTTACTGCGGCTGCAAAACTTTTCTCCATTCCTGCCAGTATTAATATGTGTAGCCAATCTATGATATAACATATTATATCTATATTCCAGCCAAGTTAAGATTCAACATCACAAAAAGAATGTTCAATCACACTATTCCTCAACTGAAATATTTTTAATGACCATAAAAGTTTGAATTTCTTATCCTGCATTTCATCAACTACATTTATTTGTCTGTTTTTAGTAGGATAGATAGATAAATGTGTGTGTCATAGATATGAAAAACATTTGTTGAAAAACTAAAATAGATTTTTGGTTAGGTTAACTGGCCCAATTCCATTAATTTCTGATTACAAAATTCATAAAATAACATGCCAAATAAAATAGTTGAAGATGTTGACGCTATCGCATAAAACAGGGGTGCACAACCTCTTAGGTCAGAGGGCCACATTGGGAGTGACTGCAATAAAACATAACTTTCTTAAACATATAAAATATGTAGAATTTACTACAGTCATGGGCAAAATTTTTGACAATGAGACCAGTGTTGGTTTTCACAAAGTTTGCTGCTTCAGTGTTTTTAGACCATTTTGTCAGATGTTGCTATGGCATACTGAAGTAAAATTACAAGCATTTCATAAGTGTCAAAGGCTTTTATTGACAATTACATTAAGCTTATGCAAAGAGTCAATATTTGCAGTGTTGACCCTTCTTTTTGAAGACTTCTGAAATTCGCCCTGGCATGCTGTCAATCAACTTCTGGGCCACATACTGACTGATGGCCGCCCATTCTTGCCTAATCAATGCTTGGAGTTTGTCAGAATTTCTGGGTTTTTGATTGTGCACCCCCCTCTTGAGGATTGACCACAAGTTCTCAATGGGATTAAGTGCTCCTTTTTTGCCTTGCTTTGCTTAATGACTCAGGCCTGTAATATTAAAATCTTTATAGAGTTCTCGATGATTGAGTGTAACTTGGAACAAAGACATGTTTGACTCTTTAATCATTATTGGAGTCTGGTGGGGGTAAGAATTCCAAAGCATCATTAAAGCTATATCCATAAGCTCTTAGCCTGTAAAGTGAGCAAACCATGAAGCTCCCTTTTATCACATATATCCTTCCTCCCCGCATTAAAAACATCTTCTCAGCCCCCTTTACTTCTCTACTAACAAATCAATCACCTATGTACTAACTCACCCCAGCCACCTATGTAGTCAAGCATTTCTTGCTCTATAATAAAACATTCCCATTTTAGTCTCTCCTGTATAGTATTATATCCGCCCTCCTATTTAGTAGCAAATTTTCCCCACTTTCCTCTGTTGTAACACATCTCTCTATACTCCTTTAGCAGCACATTCTCCCCTATCCTCCTGTAGCTGTGCATTCTCCCATCACCTTCTTATAGTAGCCAATTCTCCCCTCTTCCCCCTCTATCACCTTTTTCTCCCCTCTTCTTACTATAGCAGTAAATTCTTTCCATCCCCATAAGTAGCTCCTTATTCAAAAACATAAGCCCATCCCACCAAAATCAAAACCCCTTTACCAAAAGGTACATATTGCCCTGCTCATTTTTTACATGACCTTGCTAGCAAATGCTGTTACTTTGTCTTTCGAGACCAAGTTCTGCAGCCATACAGTGACATTATGACAGTGAATAAGAGAGAAGCTCATTCATCCTGATTTGTTGCAAGACTGACTCAACTGAAGAATGCTGGGTCTCACTGCAGATGTCAAGGTGAGGACTGGGAAAGCCCCTCTCCCCACCACAGTTTGATCCAGTGCAATGCAGGGCAGATACATGGGGACATGGTACACTCCAACTGGCATCCCTATATCATGATAAAACAAGACAATAAGACTTTTGCCCAATATTTCAGATACAATTGAGCAATTTCCCCCCCTCTCACATGCTTTTAAATCATAGGTATAAACTATAAACTGTATAAACCGGCTAGCATTATTTCATGAAGACTTGCTCTGTGGAATCACTAGTAATTATGGCAATTAAATACAGGTTACATTTAAAAGATGCTTTTTTAGACAGTTTTCAGGGTTTTGTTTTTTTTAGTAAAGACAGGGTATAGATGGAAACACATGCATGGCAACTTGCTAAAGACGAAGCTACTGAAGCACCAAAATTGTAAGGGAATCTTGCACCTGTGGATCTTAGGGTAATTGAGGAGGTTCAGAGGTGGCAAATATTCATTTTACAAGACATCATTACCCACAACTCCTTCTAAAAGCAACAGATTCCAGCACTAAAAAAAATATATATGGAGTACCATCATAGCTGCAATGCCACCCTGGAAATGATTTTGACTAGCATAATTGATTAAATCAACCAGGTATGCACTAAGCATCTGTATGTCTGGCTGTTTGTCTGGTCCATGAGAGGAGTCACTGAAGATGGCAGTAGCCTAATCAGCTCTGTGATCTAAATCTTATATTACAAGCAAAAATGTCCTCTTCTAAAATATTCAAAATTGCATCATATCTACCCTATGAGGTACAATTTCTACTTTTTAGACTAAATAATTCTTCCCAGAAAGAGCAGAGACATGACAACTTCAGAGACCTTATCTGCATAAGCTAGCAGGTCTGACTTTAAGGGGCATATTCAATTACGATCCCGATCCGCGGGATCGCGCCGGAACGGCCGCGAATCTAGTCCGCGGTACCGCATTAACGTGGATTTTCGTTCGCAGCCCATAGGGCTGCATACGAAAATGCGCGTTAATGCGGTACCGTATTAACGGCCGTACTGCGCATTTTCCGCTGTAACGCGCGTTACCGCGGATCGGATTGTAATTGAATATGCCCCTAAGGATGAAATTAACTAACCAAATGCCTCATCTGCACCTTTATCATCAGAAACTCTGCTTACAATATCTGCAATGAGAACAGAGTTAACTACAGTATTAAATTCTGTTAAAAAAATAATAAAAGCTGAAATTTTCTCTCTGTTATCATAACGGGAGGGCATTGATGCATCCAAGAACAGACTGGATAAAAATCGTCATATAATTGGATGATCAGCATGAAACCCTTTCTTCTGACTTAAGAGATATAATTATACATGGATATAATAAAACCAATCTATAGGATTGAATTAAAAACAATTAAGAAGGAAAAATCTTAATACTCGTACCTACAAAAATCACTAATGTACATGAATTTGCAGTGGGGCAATTTAAAATCTTATTACCTGACTTTTCATCTTCACAGCTAATTCCCAAGGCAGCATATTGACTAAGACAAAATAGGAAATAGGACAACCTCCCCCTTGATGTTGTAATACACTGTGAGTCAGTGGAGGTGAGGGATTCAATATTAAGAGTAGCCAGAGAGAAGAGATTGAAAAGTTTTGAAGCCACATTGGTTTCGTTATATGCTGATTAGACAGCAATAAATTGCAAAAAAAAGGTGATTAAATATTAAGAAACCATTAATAACTTTATTAATACATGAAAATATTTCACCTAAATGGACTCTTACATTTGGATTATTTTTCAATAGAAAAGGGAAACATATCCTATTTAAAACAGTTAGTGCACTACGACTAACAACCAGTGGACGTACAATTACCATAATGGAAAGTCTGCCATATGGGCAAAAATGGAGAGCATGCCTCATCTGATAAAAGAAGAAATTGTTCTGGATCCCCTCGCTCCTCAGAACAGCTAACCAACAGCCCTGGGCCTATCTGTGCTTGTCCTTCTTCTCTACACTCTACTTACAGGAGATCTCATGCAGAAGTTGGATCTCATGAACCCACCAACATCAGTTGGCTCACAGACAGGGAAGCAATGTGAGACATCTGCTCTGTGAGAATGCAGTGAGAAAACAGTACTTTAAACATGCTGGAGAATTCCCCTTCTCAATAGACACTGAACCTTGCTGCTATGGACAAACTGCAGCTGGTATACAGTAACAGTATGTTTAATAGATTTTAACATATGTTAAACTGTTAGTGGGCTGCCAAGAATAAGTGGAGAGTATAATGGGCAAAGGGGAGTAAAAATTACATATCAGTTTTGTTTAGTAGGGGCAATTTCTAATGCTTCAACACACCAACTTGGAACACATACTGGAGATTCAATCTGATAAAATATTGGGATGCTGCATTAGTTTATCTACTTGCAATGATTAGAAATTGTATGTAGGTGAATAGATATAGCATCTTATTATTATCGCACACAATTGTGTACCTAATATGAGAATACAAGAAAGTTATTACAATTAGTAATACTGTTATATATAGAGGAAATACCATTTAATAAATAATAGCTTTTTTAGTGTGTGCATATGTATGAATATCATATAAACTAGGAAATGTTTATTTTATATTAGATTTTGTTTTGTTTTTCTCTTTTCTTCTTAAGTATAATATATTTAGATATTTGCTGTTATCTCCATAGGTTATATCTATCAAATAATACGAAGAAAGATGATTCATGGTAAAATGTGGTTACTACTTCCAATTATTAGAAATGGCATTAATAAATTAAAAATATATACCATCAATAATCTTACAATTATCTATATTATAAATTAAGTCATATATCACAACACTAAATTTATTTACCCAAAACTAAGATGTTTAAATCGGCTAAACAAAAGAAGAGATATTTTAACCATTTAGGAAAAAACAGCGGACATAATTTTCTTACAGAACACATTACATACATTCACATAATCCTACATTCTTCAAACCAGCCTTCACAAATATTGGTAAAACAGCAGTCCTAAACATCATGGTGGCATTGGGATATTCATTTATTTAGGAATCCCTCATTCCTGCAATAAGCTTCATAAAGGGAAAAATGGCAAATATGTCATCTGAGTAGGTTACATCACAGGACACCAAGTCACTTTAGTGAATGTCTATGGCCAACAAACAGGAAAACTAAACTTTTACTCAATCCTACTACATGAACTTGCTCAAAATTCAACAGGTGTTGTAATTTTAGGTGCTGAACTAAACTTGATAACGAACCCCAAATCTCAAAAATGGGAAATGATCTAAACAATGAAAACAAAATAATGTTGCTCTATAATCAGTATGGCAGCCTGTATTGTAAACGTGGGGCTTCTTTGTTTCCCACTGTTAGAAAAGAACACACACACACACACACACACATATATATATATATATATATATATATATATATATATATATATAATCAAATAGAAGATATATCTGGCGCTAATCACCACAGCGTGACAACTTTGAATCAGAATGATATAATATCAGTCCCACATATAAAATCCATAAAAAATCACTTGACTCTTTTAAGAGTGGCAGCCTCAGTAGCCTGAAACCAGATGGTTGGTCCGGACGGATGCAATGCTGTAATACAAGAACAGGCGGGGCGCCTCTAAGTGGAATATCAAATATACAAGGTGGAAATGCGTAATAGTATGCGTACCGTAAGGTAAGCAGCAATGGGTCTCCAGGAAAAAATGGAGCAGTCTCTGCTGTACTTGTAGTCCTCCAAATCTCCACCAATCAGTCACACAATATGGAAAGAGCAAACATAGTGTAACACTGAAATGTAATTGGTAAGGGCCGTTCACCAAATACCCCACAATCCTATGGAGTGTCTGAGATTGTAGTCTCAGATTATCATGTACAGGACACCCAAATGAGTGCAGCAAATATGTAATTAAAATCTGCGTACCAAAAATCATGTAGATCTCTCGTCTAGGTACTTAAGACATATGCAACATCAATAACTTCACAATCCCAGCCTCATACACGTGGCGAAAATGCATAAGATTGGAAAAAAAGATAATTCAATATGTATGCAAATTTTTTTTAATAAAAAGTAATAAAAGCACTCACAAGAGGTAATGGAAATAACGCTGGATATCGCTCAACGCGTTTCGTCTTGTAACACCCAAGACTTCATCAGGAGCAAAAGATATGTACATATATATATATATATATATATATATATATATATATATATATATATATAATTAACTGGAAAACGGGGTTTTCAGTTTAACAGGCCTCAGCCAGTTTTATTAGCATGATCAAAACAAACAAGACATAAAGAAAAAACCTTGTCTGTCCAGCACTTGCTTCAACATTTGTGGGGACCCTCTTTCCTATGAAGGGCCTTATTTCCTGCACACAAATCATAAACATATCATTGCTCACCACAGCAGTGTCTCTCAGCAGGCATCAAGCATCTACCCTCGTCCCCAGGACAGAGAGTGTGACTATGCTAAGGAGCAGCCTTTTACCTGCACTGCTCAGGTGCACATCCTAATTAGCAGAAGGCTACCTGAAAGACCCGGCTACAGGCCTAATGGATGGAACCCACCCTACTCTTTCCATCCATAAACCCCAGGGACCTTTTCCAGCTTTCCAATAAGTCTATAGCCCCTCAACAAGCCGTTTACAAAATACATAGAGTTTCCTAGGGTTTTTAATGTGCACAAGGCCGATGGCCTGAGACATATACCTTCGGAATTCATCCTCAATTCAGTGACTCTGTCACATATCCACCTCCCCTGTTTCAACCCATGGGTGGAACACTCGCAACCCCTAAAAACACCTTCATTTTTCACCCAAAACTTTTTAGCCTCGTGCTGTGGAAGGGGTGCCAGGGTTTAGACTACTGTTCCTTTTTGGACCCAAGGAAATGTGGGTTAATGTGGGAACTGGGGTAGCTGTTGTAGCTATACTATCTTTCCACGGCTTCCTAAATCTCTCATGGTAGATACGTTCTGACTTTCTTTTCACTGGCATGTATGTCTTAGCAATGGGTGGTTGCACCAACAAACTTTTAAAATGAGGCCTGGATACATAGCAATGATACTCAGGGCAGGATGCTCAAGCACTATCATATTGCACAATTTCAAAGGCACTTGAATAATTAACAGTAATGTGGCCTTAGACACGACATCTAAAACAGGTAATCATATTTTTATGATAGTTCTTACAAGGCGGGAACCTCTTTGGCATAACTGGCCAATCTTTAGGTTCTGAGCCTACACTCTCTGTACTTTTCAGTTCAATCCACCGCCTAGCACCCTTTTCCCCTGAAACAGTCTTACCAGAGTCCACTGGAGGTCGCTGTTGTGGAACTAGAGGCTGTAGGTGTACTCAACCTTTGCCAAACCATATATAAGGATAGGAATTTAGCTACCTGATGTAGCTGACTTTTTGGCCCCTTCTACTGCTGCAAATGCTGGTTAGTAACACTCACGATCTGTGGCACCTTTTGAAGAACTTTACTCTCTTCCTGAGTTCTTGTGACTTGAAGCTTCGGTAACATCTTGGACAATCCTGGATCATTTAGTTCCTTTTCTTTTCCTGAAATCCGAGTGGAAAGTGTTTCAAAGTCATGGTAAACACTCTCCCAGTTATCCTTAACAATCTGTATTCTGTTGATATTTTCAGACAGAACCTTGAGAACCTGCTTTACATTGTCTTGAAAAGCTTTAGTAACATACTGAAGGTCTTTTGAACTTTGGAGAATTCTGTCAGAATGTTTGAGACTTGTTCTTGTCGAGATTTAATTTCCCTTACTTTTCCATCTATAGACCTTTGTTGGCTTTCCAGTGCTGATATATTTGTTTAAGCCTGAGCATGAAAAACTTTTAACACTTGTACTTACTTCTGAGGAGCTAGCCCTTCTGACTGCACTGTCTGAACTGAAAATGTGTCAGTACTCAGCTTATCATATAGAATCTTTAATTGTTCATGCTAAATCTTGTGTCGCTTTCCAACATTTTCTACCGGGATAGAATAATTTTCCTTACAAATCATTCTTCCTCTGCTGAGCCACTCAGTCTCTACACTGGTTGCCAGTTTTTCAACAAATCCAATATAAAATTATTTTACTAACATACAAGGCAATCAAGAAAATTGCACCAACATATGTCTCCTCACTTGGCTCTAAATATCTCCCAACTCAAAACCTCCGTTCTGCACAAGATCTGCATCTCTCTTCCACTCTCATCACATCCTCCCATTCCCGGTTACAGAACTTTTTTTGGATTGTGCCCACTCTGGGGGATTCCCTCCTTCGCATAATAAGACTTTCCTCTAGTCTTCAAACCTTCAAGCATTCTCTGAAAACCCACCTCTTCAGACAAGCATGTAATATTCCTCAACCACCTTCTTGATCTCCCCAGGTTACCCTATAACCACCCGTCTACACAGCTAACACAAGACAACAATCCCTTGAACAACAGTGCTATGTGACTGTTCATATGACCCACTCAACACTTTTTACCTTTGCATTCTAGCTGGACCAATATGCAATATGATGTAGCACTTACCCTTGTGTATCAAACTCCTATTCTCTATTATATTGTAAGCATGCGAGCAGGGCCTTCTTAACTCTGTCTGTATGTATTACCCAGTATTGTTTTATTATTGTTTGTTCCCAATTGAAAAGTGCTACAGAATTTGCTGGTACTTTTTTAAATAAATGATAATAATGATGATACAGAACTTACAGATTAAGAGACACTGAAAGATATACAAAGTCAATGGAGTAGTAGAGTCAATGGAAGAGTAGAGTCAAGTAAAAAATATGCTGTGTAGCTGGTGAGCAAAAAGTATAAGTAATGAGAACAGGAGGGAAGAAGACCCTGCTCACTAGAGCTTACAATCTAAAGAGAAAGGGGCAAACAGTTGACACTTTGGGGAGAGCCAATGTAAGGGGATCTGAGGGCAAGAAGCAAGAGTAGGAGAGATGAAAGAGGGTGATGTATACTACATGGTGAAATGGTTAAGTGGAGGACTGGTAGTCTTTTCTAAACAGGTGGGCATTCAATGACAGTTTGAATCTTTATAGGCTACGGGCTAGTCTGACAAAAAGAGAGATCATTGAAATGGGGGGGCAGCACGGGTGAAATCTTGAATAATGGAGTTGATAATAATTGTGAAGTCCATTATAATCACCCAGGGTTATGACATGCATTTCACCCATAACTACCTAATTAAGGGATTTTTCTTGTGTGTAAGCAGTCCTCCAGGTCCGTACAAAAGCAATGACTTGCTAAGCAATATGTTGGATAAAAGTAATAATTGGTGCGCACTGGTCCACATATATCCTGTCTAACCAGCAGCTAAGGATCTTACAGGTGATCCTAACTTGTCAATAATACAAGCAGTTGAAAAAGTTGATCCTGCGCTATTGTTACACAGAGAAGGTTAAGAATGTAAGGTGCAGTATTATTTGTATTGGCAGATATTAGATTGAGAGTACATTTCTTAAAACTAAAATGTTTTATTTGCAAAGAGATTATCAGCCTATTGACTATAGGAAAATCGTATCATAGACACAATAAAATTGCAACTCAGCTATTAAAACATATAAATAAATAAATACAAAAAAATAAAAAATAAAATAAATTTATAAATGTATAACTGAAAATGATAACATCTGTAAACAAGCCAATCAAACTAATATATATAAAATAGTTCATTCAATACAAAGTTGGTGGATGCACAGTCAGTCTGCTAAAACAATGTCCAGTGGAGGTGAAGAGATATGAATTAACAGTCTCTATACTTACAGTTTGTTGGCCAACATCCTTGCAGTGACAGGTGAGCGGAGAGCAGAGTGAGAGTTTCAAGGGTTTCGTGTGCATTCCACAGTGGAACGCACGTGTCAATGACAACTTCCTGTTGTGAATGTGGGCATGCCCAATGCATTTAGTCACATCCAGTGACTTTTTCAAGTGAAAGTAGAGGTAGTTGCAGTGTGCCCGGTTCTTATTGTGCAGCGTTAGTGACGTAAATCACATGGACTGGTTTATATATATACATAAGCCAATCAGGTTAAACTGACTCTTACATAAATAAACAATGAAATTAGGAATACATGGCCAAAATCTTACGTTCTTATTGTATACAAACATCTGTCATTTATCTGTGTGAAACTGATACATACATTACAGTATAGTTGAAATTGCATCATATAACAGTGACTGTGCATATGTTTAGGTTATGCTTATAAGGACTAATCTATACCTTCATATTCTATATGTCGATTAATGGATCAATGAGCATCATTTTTCCCCATCAGGTTACTCTAACGGACTAGTATCAAAATCATCAGGTTGGGAGTGCATAACTAATGGAAGTCATTAAGAGATTTAATGTCATGTTCTTTCTATGAATATATTTGGATATAGGAATATTTTGATTTAACATATCACGATGAATCTTATCAAACTCCGATACTATAGTTATTTTAATATCCAGACTAAAAGAAGTTGGGATCTTGACCTAAGGGGATCACTTATATAGGTTTTCTAACTAAAAGACTTAGGGTTAATCCGACTAGGAGTACCATTTTGTGAGAAGTTTCCCTATAGATATCAGATATGCATGTATTTCCTTCCTATCAGGGTCCCCCGGCCCGAGTACGCCACATTACTAGTGTGATCTACAGAACCAGGTATTCTCAAAACCAAATGCTTTTGATACTTACCTGGCCCAACCTGGCTTAGCTTCCAAGTTCTGATGGATTTGGGCGTTTCCCATGGTGGCATGGCTGTAGACTGAAACCAGGCATGACTGTTCTGTGGCAGGTCCATAAGGGTTTGTTATACTATTACATGCAAATCTGGATATAGAAATCTATATTGAGACCCTTAGGAGCAAGGGTGCAAAGTTCATAAATCCATTTGGTCTATATAGTGTTTATAGTTTTCAAAAAGTCACCTCTCCTCCAGTTTCTTTGTACCTTCTGTATTGCTGTAAAGCATAAAGTAGAGGGGTCCTGGTTATGTATCTGTTTATAGTTCTGTGAGATGCTGTGGGTATCCAACCCATTTTTAATGTTCCGTATATGCTCTAATATACGAGTTTTAAGAGGTCTAAAAGTATGGCCCACATATTGCACGTTTAATGGGCACTGTAATGAGTAAATAACATCTTTCGTGTCACAAGTTAGGAAGTCTCGGATTTTATGTATTTGTCCTGTTTTGGATGATATAATCTCAGTCATGGGCTTGGTGTTACGTGTTTTGGAGGATATACATCCTACACAGCGGTCGCATCTATAGCATCATTCAGGTTTCTTGTTTGTTAGCTGAACCTGTTGAGCTTGTTGCTTGGGTCTAATGTGATTTTTGACTAGTTGGGTGGTTAGATCAGAAGCCTTCCTAAAAACTATGCTAGGGTGAGTGGGGAGTATGTCCCATTTTTCTCTATCTAATATCTGCCAATACAAATAATACTATACCTTACTTTCTTTAGCTTCTCTGTGTAACAATAGCACTGGATCAACCTTTCCAACTGCTAAGCAATATGTTAACAGCTTAGTCTAATCAGTACTGAAAGGAAAGAGTACAGTTTTCAATGTTCCCTCTTTTGAACATTGAACTAATTATGGGATTAAAGAAGGTCACTACTTCGACTTGACCAAGCAATATTAAATTAAGAATATGTTTTTTTTGTCAATACAAACTGGTAAAACTATTTTACAAATAAAAAAAACACCTGCTACATACCAGCAACAGGTTATCATCTCTCATTTGTTTCTTGCTGGGTTTGACATGCTCTCATTGCTCTAAAGCAGTTATTTAACAGATAATCCCTGGTTCTATAAATTCTCTGTTGTGTGCATGCTCAAAGTCATTTATGGAATCTAACTATTTATTGTTTGCATCTGTGTTCCATTTGTAAACAGTTAAGAAAGTTCTCAGTAGTCTGACAATACCCTTACTTGTGCAACAGGTTACTTTTCTGTACAAAAGTGTATAAATATGTTTTCCTGTCTCCTGGACCATATTCTCAGCTACACTCTCTGACTGATTTAATATCAACCTACTCTGACCTAAGCCTACTATGGGCTATGCTACAATTTGGAATTTTGCTTGTTAGTCAGCACAATCTTGGTAAGGCCCTTTGGTGACTGTGACCTGTGGTCCTCCTGCAATGAAGTTCAAGTTCCCTTGTGATGTCTTGTGGTGGAAACTGGGTGGGTCATTGGACTTCACACCCCCAAGTAAGCCAGTGCCAATTATTAGAGGCACATAAGGTTTATTTCCTAATGCATGACCTTAATGCTTGTCCATTTAAATATATTAACAACTAATAAACTGCACACAATTTGAATTTGTAAATAAATGAATGAAATCCACTCAAGTAGACTAAGTAATGTAGTATAATTCCAAATTTCCCAATGTATTCCATAAATGTAAATATTGGTCTGGTGAATGAAGATTTTAAATTACTTGGCCATCAATGAGTTATTATTTTATTTTATCTTTTCTTTTTAACTTTTACATTTAAACATTGTTTTTACAAAAGTTTGTTGTTTTTATCCAATTTGTATTATATTTTGTCCTTGAAGATGCAGTCAACCGGCACATGACCTGCAGTCAGTTTGCAGTCAATAGCTTTTCGGTATGGTTGCTGTACACATAAATGTGTCAAAATAAATGAAACTTTTGCCTACACTAGTTATATCATCATTTATAAAATATATCATATTAAAGTCTGTATAAAATACAAAGAAGTGAATAAAAGCATTGTGCTACTATACAAGATTCAAACTGATATTGGCAAAGCAAAAGTTGGAGAAGAAATCGAAAGAAGCAATTTAAGGCAACATAGGCAAGAATTACAGATATGAGGGAATAATCCATCTGCTTGCACCTTCTCCTGCAAAGACCTAGTGAAATATAATTATTGGTGGCACTAGTCAGCTGCACATCTCACTTTCCTTATTACCAACATCTTTGTTTTAAATCTTACACAAAAACAATGTAAGTGTCCAATATCTGCTTGCATAAACTCAAACGGACACATAGTTAAATAACGGTGGCATTTGCCACCTATATTTCATTCTGTCATCATCATTTTCAGAATATTTCGTTTTTACTGCCTCATACAATATCAAGCAAGCACTACTTTAGTTAAAATTAGAGGTTAAACACTATTTGTAGTGTAAAAATATGCAAGGCTTTGTATTTTAAATTTTTGACCAGCAGACAATTGAAGTCAAAGGGTATACATTTAAATAAATTGCCTAGACTATATATGCTTTAAGCACATTTCAATCCTGAACATATTCAGCATTATAAAAACAAATCTGGTATACAAATTATTGGGTGCGGAATATTGGAATAAAGAGTGATAAAACTGTATCATAAGGACTGATTAAAATGTTTCTGGTCTTCAGAGTATTTTATGAATAGGGCATGTGAGTTAGACAGTGGGGGTACACACATTACAAACCTTTTTTTTTACATTTTCTTTAGAGATTTTCAGTAAAAAAGGCATAACATAATTATATAGTAATTTGAAAAAAGACCCTGCTCCATGGAGTGAAACTTTTCTACTTGAATTGATCCAGAAAGAGTAAAAACCCTAGCCTGACAGTTGCCAGAAGTTTCCTTCTAGTTTTAACGAAACTGTGCTAAAAATACATTTGAATCCTGAATATATTCCGTTAAAAATCAAAATCAATCTAATTTGCAAAAAATGTACTGAAAAGGGTGTATTCTGTGTTATGAATCAATGGGCCTCAGTCATTAAGGAAAGTAAGGCAAAAATAAGAGTAAATGTTCTCTGAGACAGACCATGTTAGAATGCATGGGTTGCAAATTAGTTTATTATTTTCTTAAATACTGGCTGTTTTTTCATCTAGCACACAAATACTTGATAGCTTTATTTTTACACTGAAATTTAAAGTTGATCTAAGACATGCCCTATCCCAACTATAATTCTGTCCCCACATTTTAAATTTACCTCCCCATCAAATGGAACATGATTTTGCTCAGGTGCCAATTTACTCGTTTTTTATGCTTTGCTCTCCTTAATGACTTAGGCCCGATGTGCTTTTTTTCTGAACAATTGGAGCAGCTAGATTAGTATAAGATTTAGGTGAATTATTAGAGTTAAATTTAGGTGAAACATAATGAAGTTTATTACGATTGACCCACGTGATGGCAGGTTAGTGGAGCCCTATTAGACTGGAGAGTAACAAATAGTAGTGCACCACAAACAGTCCAGGATAGGAATAAATATAATAACCAAAATATCATAGAAGCCAAAGTCACAGAAGTGTATGTATATTTTAAATAATATTACTGAGCAACAGGTATGCAGAGTAAAATGCTGTAAGGTGTAATGGCACAACAGTCTAGTCAAATTGCACGGATCAAGAATCTGACAAGATACGGAATAATAGTAAACAAACTGGTTGGACTCTGGGACAAAAGGCTGGGTACATTCAGAGATTAGAACAACAATTTGTACATAGGAACAAACAAACCATGAACAGCAATGAGCAGTTCAAGGGGCTGGTATATAAAGCAAAGAGGCAGATGCAATAATCAGGTGAGAAAGGAGATTAACACTTCACAGGTAAAAGATTAACAGCCCACAAAATTAGCACCTCTGGTAGAGCAGTGAAACTGTCTGCACGAAAAATGTACAGGACACAGTCCTAGCATACTGGGCCATCAAATTGATACATGTTTAGGCGGAAATAGCAAGGTTTTTTTCTGTAAATGAGAAGAAATGAGTGTATCAAGAGCAGGGTAATGGGCACACTTGAAAATTGTGGCACTATTATCATCATGATCATAATCACCATTTATTTATTTAGCTCCACTGATTCCACAGCGCTGTACAGAGAACTCACTCACATCAGTCCCTGCCCCATTGGAGCTTACAGTCTAAATTCCCTAACACACACACACAGACTAGGGTCAATTTGTTAGCAGCCAATTAATCTACCAGTGTTTTTTTAGAGTGTGGGAGGAAACCGGAGCACCTGGAGGAAACCCAGGCAAACACGGGGAGAACATACAAACTCCTCACAGATAAGGCCATGGTTCAGGAATTGAACTCATGATCCCAGTGCTGTAAGGCAGAAGTGCTAACTACTTAACCACCGTGCTGCACTATGTCCAGAATCTCTCCCATGCCTATTAGATAAACTGCAATAGTCAACATGCTAGGCTGTGGCCATTAATTCAGCCTACCCATCATTTAAGCATTGTCCTCCACCTATTTCTGCATTTATGAATTTTTAATAATACGATTATCTTCTTTTTGAACCGAACAGATGACATTAGCAAAGCTGAGATATAGTATGAAGTTTCCTGGTCTAGAAGAAGCTCACCTGTATGGCAATTTATTCCCATATAGTAATGTTGCCACAAAATCATTATGCACCTGCAGAAATACCACAACACTGTATTTTGCAAAACCTGAAGTAGAACAAGTATAAAAGAATCACACATGTTAGCACTTCAAGCGGTCATACTTCTGCTTTGATCTTTCACCTCTTGACCTAACCCTAGAAATGTATGAACTGATGTGACTGAGAAGGAAATTAGTTGGAACTAACCATTATCCACAAACATTTTGTAACAGAATTTTTGGTCTTATACCTGTTAATTCACCCCAAATTCAAAAAAGACGGTTAGATTAAACATATTCCAAAGCAAAAATGGCTGACAAATAAGTTAAATCAGTCAAACACTTGCTTGATGTCTTTTCATTGGATCTGCCTTGCTTTTTAACTTATTTTTTAATATTATTTTGTTTTCTAGTACATGTCAATTTGACATCTCATGAATTTATCATTGTATTTGAAAGACTATAACACAATAAACAATTGTATTACTTATTCTTTACTGGTATAAAAATATAAAGGCACATTTTAAAGACAACAAATGTTGTAAAAAGTAGTAATGTAATTTGTTTCATAAAGAAAATAGTTGGGCTAATATAGAGATGCAAATGCAACACAAATCGCAGGAGCAAATTGCCTTCAGTAAGACAGACAGAATTGTCGTCATATGAAAAGTTGTAACTATCTCAAGATGCATGCAGGACAGCACCAGTAGCATATATGCCTTGTTTACATCAGGCATACATTGCATATACTTACGCCCCACATAAGCCTGCATCATTATCCATTTATTTTGTTTGCAACAAACACATTCACTAATTAGCAACATTACAACTTAAGAAAGCTCTCTAATACAGCAGAAACTACTCCCCATCTTGTTTGCAAAAAAGCTTAAACATGCATAAAACAAAAGTATAATATATGTACTAGCAATGAAGAAAACACCTAACAGAGTCAGTGGAGCATTCACAAACAGCCAATTAAAAAGTTGTTTGCTATTGATGTCTATCATTATCATCCTCAATATACACTCACCCGTGACCATGTGCAAATAATACGACTTTCTTCAGATGTATATATTACTAGAGATGCTCAAGCTTGGTTCCCAGAGAACTGAACACACCCGAATCTAACAGATCTGAGCCTGCTCGGCTCAGTACTTTCGCGCGCCCACGGAATTGAAAACGTCATTGTTACATCATCGGATCTCGCAAGTTTTAGATTCTATTATTATCGCCCTCAACGGCGATCCAGCGCCATTTCACAGAGGAACACAGAAGGAGTGTCAGTCTGTAAAGCAGTTGGGCAGCGTCATAGGTAGAATAGAAAGAGGAGGGGTAGCAGTGTTCTTCAAAGTCTCCAGTGACATTCGGGAGAGCTCAATTGCTCCATTGCTAATTGTCATTGCTGAAATAGAATTAATAGGTCTAGCAGGCTTGGTGTAAATCTGCAGTCACATTGTACTGTGTTATATAGGTAACACACAAAGAGGAGAGCTCCATTTCTCCATTTCTAATTGTCATTGCTGAAATAGAAATACTAGGGCTGGCAGGCTTGGTGTAAATCTACAGTTACATTGTAGGGTGTTAAATAGGCTAC
The DNA here is from genome assembly GCF_038048845.1 of Mixophyes fleayi. Taxonomy (NCBI): domain Eukaryota; kingdom Metazoa; phylum Chordata; class Amphibia; order Anura; family Limnodynastidae; genus Mixophyes; species Mixophyes fleayi. The sequence goes on along the minus strand of NC_134403.1, from coordinate 117,703,804 downwards.
ACACAAAAAGGAGAGCTCCATTGCTCTATTGCTAATTGTCATTGCTGAAATACAAATACTAGGGCTGGCAGGCTTGGTCTTCTGAATATGCAGTTCCATTGCTAATTGGCATTGCTGAAATTGAAATAATACTACATCTGCAGTTACATTTTACACTCAGAAACAGGAGATGTGGTAGGGTTCTTGACACTTTCCAGTCTCAGTCATGATGATACTAAGCCCTCTACCTCATGTGCTAAAGTCTATGTTCAAGTGCATAGTAGATTTAAGTCAGGGAAATAAAAATATAAATAAAAAGCTTGTACCTTTTAAAAGAAAAAAAACATCTGTCTAATAAAGGTGAAAGTTTACTGTAGAATAATATAAAATTGCCAATATGTCATTCTACCAAAAATATTTCCAAGCGTGCTAGCATCAGCTAGCTCCATTCTCTCAGCTAGATCTCAGCACCTGCAAGCTACACTGTCATCATATTCACCCTCATCAGTGTGTACATCATCCTCAAACAATACTAATTCATCCCCGCTGGAATCCACCATCAAAAAAGTCTGTGCACTTTGATGTAATTGTCATTAATGGCCTTCCTCATGGAAGTTGTAGTTCCTTTTACGGAATAGCTGTCACAATTTTTGGGAAATTATTTTAGACCAGACCAAATGTCAAAATGTTCATCTGCATCACCACTGGGTGTCTTAGGAAAGCTAACTTTTTTTTATTGAGATCTGGGTCAGTTGGAAAAAAATAAAAGACATAGCTCTTAAACCTAGGATCAAGCACAGTTACCATAATCTAATGATCCGATTTGAAGATGTTGATAACTCTTGGATTCGGGTGAAGCGAATAAAGTACTTAATCTAGAAGTCCAACATAATTAGCGGAATTTCTAAAACCAAAACATGAACTTAATCCAGATCCAAAACCAAAACCAGAACACTGGGGTCAGTGAACATCTCTATATATTACATACATCTGCGTGCTGGTCTGCATCTGTCCTCAATTGCCCAAACATGCCCATTGCCCTTACTAAACTTGACATTTATTAGTTTGCCCCCTCCCTCTCCCATCCCTCCACTCCAGGCACAGCATGGCATATGTGCCGCAATTATGCTACATAGGTGGATTTGCAGTGAACCATTTTTCTGAGCATGCTTAAAGAAACACTATATTTCGTATAAAATACATTATTGTTCCCTTCTTTTGATTCACCTTTTAATCTAGAACCTCTAAACTATACCCTGCCTGTAGTCCTATTTGGCTTCTGTATAAACCTTACTTCACAGTATAATTCCCTACAGGTTTTATACAATGGAATCTTGTAGATTCATTCAAGCCTACTGGCTGTACCAAATAGAATCTCACACTAACTATGTATTTCATGGGAAAGCAAAAAGGAAAGGGAAGGAGAAAATACACAGTGCTCTTGGCAAGTGTTACATGTCACTTATTTCACAATAGGAAGGATTGTCCATTGTGCTGTATATCTTCATTTGGGTAGGTTCCATCATCAGTAATATTCATGCGGACTCCATGAAAAAGGTTCTTGGCATCTGCATTGTTCACAAATGGAAGTGGTGCTTAGGGTTCCACACAAAGCACATTTCTTTAGTAGGGTGTACAGTATGGCAGTTAAGGTGTGGTAGCTTTAATGTTTCTGGAAGAGAGACACTTAGCTTTAATGCATTTGTTGATAAGGCACATCATCGCTTTTATTAGTGTGTGTGTATATATATATATATATATATATATATATATATACAATAAGGATTAGTAACAGTCCTTGAAATGCAAAATGTATCAGATCTGATACCCATAATCCTATACCCTTGAACCAATTGGTCAGGTTCAGTCGTATAAACCATCCTTCTAGATAAGCATCTCCAATGTGCTCCTTTAAAAATGTATATTTCATGTTTCATATATCTTGTAAGTGTTCACCAATTTTTTACTCTGGGTCATCTGTGTCATTAATGAAAAAGATGCAGCACAATACTCACAAATACATTTCTGTTTTGGCGGTAAACATCTACAGACATGGGTTGCTTTTTCCATTATGTGTTTCAGTTGAACTTTCATATTGGAATTTTTTCTCGTTATGTATAATAATCTCTACACTACTATTGGCGTGTGTCTGGTTTTTTCAGACCTGGCTTTCTTTTGTAGACTGATAAGCATCTACAGCCCACAACAAAAGAAAATATATCTCCCGCTAATATCATTAAACACCTCTCTCTGGTATTCCTTGGACCTATAAGTAACTTGCACTTGTACTTATACATTTTACTCAGACTCCCCTTGTCTGAAAATCTTGCAGTGTTAAGCGTGTATCCAGGTGTCTGTTCCTTGCACCTTCACTGCCGTGGGAGTCGTCATTAAGATCTGTTATGTTCCTTCAAACCTGGGTTCAAGAGCTTTTCTTACATTTTCTTTATAACAACCCGATCTCCAGGTTCTTACAGATGAGTGTTAGGATCCTGGTTCGGATCTGGAATGGAAGAGAACACCTAGCGGTGGATGTTAGTCAATTGTTTCCTGTTTATGCCATTAGTTTCCGCATTTTTAATTTTAATGTGCCATTCAGCCTTTCTACACACCCACTACTCTGGGAGTGTGTAGTGCTGACGTGATACCCACTTCTTCTGGTACCGCCGTAGTTCCTTCCCATAAAATGGGTACCTCTGTCACTCTCAATCACTTCTGGAACCCCATATTGACATACTACTTTGAAATTTTTTTCTTTGTTGGTTGCTGTTCTGCAAGGCCACACCTCCACTCAGTGACTAAATAAGTGCAATGCACACAAGGACATACTCATAGCCAGCTATTTTTGGCAACTGTATGAAGTCAATCTGCAGCCTTGGGAAAGGGTACAGACCATGTGGGGTACTTTTGGATGGGATTTTTACAGTCTTCCCAGGATTGTATAAAGCACATATCAAACATTGCAATATATATGCTCGTGCAGCTTGTGCATATCCAGGAGCCACCCAGTTTCTTTCCAGGTCCTTTAACAGGGTGTCCTTGGACACATGGACCTTTCCATGTAGGGCTTGTGGCATCACTGGGTACAATGCTTCTGGCAAACAATAGCAATCCTGCAACTGCCATTCATTTCCTTTTTTCTCTGCCCCAGCCTTTTCCAGGCCTGTTTTACAACATTTTGGGCTTGTTCTTGAAATTTTATGAGTGTCTCTTATGTCTAGGATTGGGGGTAGAGCCACAACATTTATGCTCACAGGGTCCAGTGGCATTACAGCAGCTTGCTTTGCAGTGGCATCTGCTAGGGAATTACCTTTGGCTTCTGAGGTTTGTTCCCTAGTGTGTGCCTGTTCCTTTATCACCGCTAGTTGCTTTGGCAGTTGAACAGCAGCAAACAGGGACCTAATGAGTTCTACACACCCTGTGTATGGTGTGCCATCAACATAATATCGGAAACCATCTACAAACAATTCTAAATCAGCATTTGGTATAGGGATTTCAGATATGTCAGGTATAGCAGCACTTTCTAATCACATTAGTTCAATGCAATCATGCACGGGATCTATGCATATTATCTGATGAGCACCTTGAATACATAAATGAATGCATCTATAGAATGCAAAAACAAGTGTTCCACACTAACACATAATTAATTGCAACACATAGCAGAAAGAGCTCCCAGCTGACAGTGACCAGCAGCCAAATATCAAGCATACAAGGGAAAACCTGAGGCTCAACTTCTTGGCGGTAAGGAGAAATTTCTATTCTAATGTTTTTGCTGAATGTTCAGAAACATAGCGGAAATATTTTGTCAGCTATATACAAAAAAACAGAGAAGCAAACATATATACATTAACCAGGCAGAGACCTCGGCTGACAAATAAAGCAGGTCTGTTTGTTACATTAGTTATTATTATTATTATTATTATTATTATTATTATTATTATTATTATTATTATTATTATCTGCTATTATTTTCAAAGTAGTTTAAATTCAACAAATCACAAAAATAATGCTAGAATGCCTTTTGCAAACTCATCTTTTGACTTTCTTTTATTTGAAGTTCAAAGGGTAAATATACAAAACATTTCCCCATATAAAAGTTTAAGTTGGAGGTGACAAAGGCATAAAGAGATATTCTGATACTTGCCATGTCATTAATACACATTGGTCCTTATTTATTAAGCTAAGAATGGCCAAGGTGCAGCACGAAATTCTCTTTGGTGATGATCTGTAAGTCAACAGAAATAGCATGTTAGATTGAGTCCCATAAAATAGTGTCTACGGCCAGTATAGAATAAAAATGAAAATAAATGTTTGCTAAAAGCAATAGCCATCACAGTTCTTATAAGAGAAAAGAAGGAGATTCTTTTACAGTGCTTCACTCACGATTGCAGCTCAAAACTCACTCAGCCAACTATACATATGTTGAGAAACATAAAATAGCAAGATATATATATTGATGAGTAAGAGTGCTATCTGTTTCACATACACCACTGTTTCAAAATTAGAAATCGCTAACTAAAATTATACTTCAATCTCTTGATAAGATGTTCTTCTTCAAAAAAAAAAAAAATTAATAGTGAAATCCAAATATGAAAAGCAAAAATTATATTGGAAATAATAGTTTAATATTGCATAGACAACCAAATATCCAAAAAAGCAATATTATAATGAGTGATCCACTTTATTTATCCACCATAAGGTTCCATTCTTGTGCTTGAACTTACAAAACCAAAATTTGTAAATCACACATCATGAAAGGTGAATCTTTGATGATGTGTGATCTTTGATGAATCGCATTCCATGGTGTAGATCCCCTCAAGGTAATGCACTTACTAAATATATTCTGGAGCTTTCCACACATCTCAGATCTTATTAGTTCATCAATAATGTATGGAGAGAGATTCAGATGTAATCAAAGAGAAGTTTGTGTCATAGCAAACATGACCATGTGAAATTAAAAATTAAACAGAAACTAGTGCAATAAGTTTTGGAATAAAAACCTAAACATTTTATTAAACACTAGAACAAATAAAATCCAACTCCCTAAAAATGTGGAGGTATTCCTACCAGAAAGATGTAAATGGCAAGCATATCACAGATGTTAAGCAGATCCCAGGATAGATGACAGTTGGCAACTTTAAGACAATCATGGTAGTAGCTCCTGTTTCAAACAACCAGTATCTTTTGGCTCGTTTCGACCCTGAATATAACGGGTCTGTATCAAGGCAGGTAGACCTAATTTTGAGACACTGTTGTATGTGAAACAAATATCGCTATTACTCTCCAATTTATATATATATATATATATATATATATATATATATATATATATATGGAATACAAAAAGACAGGAGGCGCCCACATGCTGGCACCCAGTTTATTAAAAGAGGTTAAGATAAATAAGGGTACTTTTTTGAAGAAGCTTGGAAAAGGTTTCTTCAAATGCGATAGCTGCAATATGTGTAGATTTACCTCTCTGTTGAATAAAGTTTTTTATGATTCATCACATCAGAAGGAATATAAAATCAATGATCGCATTAATTGCCTTACAACGTCAGTAATTTACCAACTTGTGGAACGGTTTATATAGGCAAGACTAAGAGAGCTCTTAAGTTTTGCCTTCAGGAGCATGTGAGGGCGATAAAAAATAGATCAGATCTACACACAGTTTCCAGACACTTTATGTTTTGTCAAAATGCTGATCCCAGTGGTCTAAAATTTAAAGGGATTGAGCATGTGGTGTTGGGTTCACGAGGTGGAGATCTAGCTAAAAGACTCACCTGCAGAGAAATGTATTGGGTGTACAGATTGGATACTATGGCACCGAAAGGCCTTAATGAAGCATTTGAGATGGCCTCTTTCTTAGTTTAAAGTGTGCTGTTTATGGTTATTAACATTGGTTTATTTTCCTTTTAGGCAGTTCTGGCAATGTTAGGGGCACATATTGTTGAATATTTATATATGTCTATACATTTAGTCAGTTTTTTGATGTATTAGATAGCTTACTATTTTCACTTTAAATGGTATTTTTGGTATATTCATCTGTTTTATACTTATATTCGGATAGATTGTCTTTGTCTAGCCTGGACACTGTGTCCTGATATGGTCTATCTTTGTGGTATCATCTATTTTTGGCTCTGATATTTAATATAGAGTTATTGTTATTTAGTTTATGATTCACATCAGGTATTTAATCGGAAATGCTAAACCGGATGTGACATATCGGACTTTGTAGATCTTTCCCCGTAGTCTGGGTGTTGTACTACCTTTGAAACCGAAAGTGTTAAACCGGGTGTGATGTATCGGGCTCAGGAGGTCGCCGCCCACTGACCGGACACCGCAGAAGGATTGGCTCTGGTTAAAGAGGACTTGAGTATTTAGGAGTGCGCAGTCATGTTGATGTTAATACTCCTTGAGAAAGTCTTACTGTTAAGACGAAACGCGTCGGAGAGTTCTTACCATTTCTGCTTCCTGTGATCACTGTCGGATGTTAGAGGTATTGCCGGCTGGAGCCCTCTATGGCTGTGCAACGGGCGCAGATAAGCTTATTTTAACTGATTTTATGTATGGGCATTGATTTTACTTAGAAGCTGTGCTTCTTATGCTGCTAATTAAATTTGTATTTGCCTTGAGACATCCGGTCTCTATTATTATGGTATCACACTATTGTGGCTTTATTTAAGTCCATAGGTTTATCTGGATACTACTCTGCCTATATTGGAAGGATCCATCTGCTATCCAGGCTTGGTACAAGTTCCAGTACTTCTAATGAGAATTTATCCTATTGGCTTTAAGTCTACCAAAATCTGGTACGGAAAATACCTACCTTTGGAGACTTTTTATGCATTGTTTAATTTTTTGTAATGCACTATGTGGGCGCCCCCTGTCTTTTTGTATTCCATGTACTAGGTCTGACACTTGCAGACAGGTTTTGAACGATCGGGGAGCTGCCTATTACATTTAAGTATTATTTTCATTTCCATCTAATTATCACATTATTTAAATAAGCGCTCTGGGCTTAAGGCCTATCTTGCTTAGCTATGTCCGCTTATATGTCTATGACATAGGTCGTTCTATGTGCTGTTATGTTTAGCCTATTGCATATTTTGCAGTTGTTTGATAAATTTCTGTAACTTTATTTACACTGTCCGTCGACCGGAAGTGAGGTATCGCATCTGTTGGACTCCGCCCACCTCCCAGCGATATCCTAATTAGAAGGATTTTCTGGCTATTTAAGATCAGCGTGGATGTATTAATTTTATAATCCCTTGAGAAAGTCTTTACTGAGAGGACGAAACGCGTTGGGTTTTCGTTTTGTATGCTGTCCCGGACTTGTGTATCAGTGTGGATGTACTGGCTAGACTTGCCCTGCATGCTGTTCCATTATTGCACGAGAAACTGGACAGATAAGCTGTTTTATATCTTGTTTTATCCAATTCGGAGTGGTGCTATTATTTTGGGAGAAGATTCTGTTGGAGTCAGGACGTTACACTTCAGCGGTCCGTTGCAGACTATACCTGTGTGAAGGTTTATGAGCACATATTCGAGGCTATTTGATATATGAACTTCTGGTACGGGAATTGCACACATGTGGAATATTTTAATGATGTTATGCATTTAATGCACTATGTTGGCGCCCCTTTCTCTTCTTGTATTTTATTAGGCTGATACCTGCAGATAGGTGTCGAATGTATTGGGAGCTGCCATCTCATATACTGAGTATACAATTTTTTGTCACTGTCACCTTTTATGGTTTTGCACTTATAAGCACCTGTGTAGCTTAGAAATTTGGTGGGGATATATATATATATATATCTATATATATATATATATATATATATATATGTCTATCTCATCATCACCATTTATTTATATAGTGCCACTAATTCTACAGCGTTGTACAGAGAACTCACTCACATCAGTCCCTGCCCCATTGGAGCTTACAGTCTAAATTCCCAAACACACACACACACACACACACAGACACAGACAGACTAGGGTCAATTTGTTAGTAGCCAATTAACCTACCATTATGCTTTTGGAGTTTGGGAGGAAACCGGAGCACCCGGAGGAAACCCACGCAAACACAGGGAGAACATACAAACTTCATACAGATAAGACCATGGTCGGGAATGGAACTCATGACCCCAGTGCTGTAAGGCAGAAGTGCTAACCACTTAGCCACCGTGTTGCCCATATATATATATATATATATATATATATATATATATATATATTCACTGACTCCCGTGTTTTATTAACTTTGTGATTTGGTTTCGGTTTTAGTTTTGGCTCTGTGTTTTTAAGAAAAAATTGCTAACTTATGCTAAAATCAATCTTGACCACCTCGCAGGTCAGAATATTATCTTCATCAACTCTCGGACAAAGATTGCAGCGAGCTGGCTGGATGCTAAGCGAAAGAACAACGACACAAACACACAGCAGTTCATAGCACATCTAGGAAACACTGCCACACAGCAGTGACAGAAAAGAAAAGTGGTGCACCCTTATGTAAGGTATTGAAAAGGGCATGTACAGTTTAACAAAGCAAGTGCTCCAGCGACAAGGAGTGCAAATTTTATGGCTGAAGTGCTTGGTTTGTTAGGGTCCCAATAAAACAAGCTAACAATAAGCTTAAGGCACCTAAGCAAACAGTGCTGTCAATGAACTCTACTGTGGATAGTCATGCACCAGTGGAAGCAGATCTTGTCAGTGATAAGAAGAAGGCCATTGTCATGCCTGAAATAAGACCAAAAAATCAACCTCTTATGTCTGTAATTATTTTTACACAAATCCTGACAACAGTTGTCTAGCCATTTGTAGCATTGTAAAGCCACAGTCAGTAGAGGTAGGGACCTTAACCATCTAGGAGCCCCATCCATGTTACGACATTTGGTGTGTGTTTTTGGAAAGCTTTTGTGAAAATCAGAACTTATGCTAAAAAATAACAACAAGCTGTCCAGCATCAGCTACCTCCCTCCTCTCAGATAAATCCTGTGTCTCTGTTACCAAATTCCATCTCAACACCATTTTACTAGACAAGCACTTCCTCATCTGTACCAGGAGGTTACAAAAAATAAATTTATTGGGCTACAAAATGCCATTCTACTCACAGTACACTTAACCACAGATATGGGCACAAGCAGAACTGGGAAATCTAAAGATTATATGACTGTGACAGCCCACTGGGTTGGTAAATCGCCTTCAACAGAAGGAACAGCAGCAGCATCTAACAAACAACACCAGATCTTTCAGGGGCAGGCTACTCTGTGTATCATATGCTTTACTAAGAGGCATACCGCTGTCAACCCGTTTGAAAAACTAAGGGATGTCATTGCAACATGGCTTATCCTGCTTGGACTCTCCTGAGGATATGTGATTTCTGATAACGCCACCAATATTGTTAGAGCATTACAGCAGGGGGAATTCCATCATATTCACTGTTTTGCTCACACAATCAACTTGGTGGTACAGAACTTTTTTAAAAATTGACAGTGACATGCAGGAGATGCTGTCTGTGTCCCGAAATATTTAGGGTTATTTTCGGCATTCTGCAACAGCATGTTGGAGAATGCAGCAGTCGCAAAAAGACTAGAATTTAGGGGGAATATACTTTAGTCCAGCACAGTGGTGAATGATTTCCGTGTTGTGCAAGGTGCTGAAACCACTCTAAGTAGTCACCTGTGAAGAGAGTGCATACACCGTTAGCTTGAGTCAAGTGATTACTCTAATTAGATTTTTTGAAAAGCATCTAGAGAAATTGAAGGAGGAAATGAAACAAAGCAATTCCACTAACTATGTTGGACTTCTAGATTAAGTACTTTATTTGCTTCACCAGGATCCAAGAGTTATCAACATCTTGTAATCGGATCAGGTGTAAGATCTATGTCTTCTCTTCTTTCCAACTGACCCAGATCTCAAGAGATGCAATGAGCTCCTGGTCAGCAAGCTGACAGCTCAAGTGGTACATTACACAACAACGACTTCTCCTTCTGTTTCTCTGGAAACTGGACCTCTCTGGTGACTGGAGACTTTTAATAACACTGCTAGTCCTATTATTTGAATTTCTGTTTCAGCCCTAAACACTACCACCTCCCCTATTTCAAAATGAGCTATGACACTCTACAATGTGACTGCAGATTTTGAAGAACACTGTCAGCCCTATTATTTCTATTTCATGAATGAACTTGTGATTTCCACTGCTGTTTGATTTCAAGTGCTGTTTGTTTAAAGTGTGGAGTTAGATCCAGTAAGGAGTTGAATCCAGGAAGGGGTTTAATCTGGTAAGTGGTTAGCAAAGGTTAGTAATCTCAAGTTTACTGTAGCCTATAAGAAGTTAGGTTAACCATAATAATATAAGTGGTAGCAGGCTTGATGATTTCACTCAATGAATATCTTGTCATAGTATGCACACTTGGAGCAATTGTTCCAAGGTTTATACCTCTGTGAGAAATGTGAGCAATTGGTCTCTTTGGAAGCCCAGGAAACTGATTTAAAGCATACCATTGCAACATTGAGAAAGATTGCCAACCTGGAGCAGACTTTACAGCTCACTGTTGATGTGTTAGCTGAGCAGGGTGGAGCAGAGACAGAGGAGGATGTACAGGTAGGCAGCTGGGTAACAGTTACTAGGGGTAGCAGAGGAAGGAAGAGGCAGGCCAGTTCTGAGCTAAGCAATCCCAGCAGATATGCCAGATTGGATGAAGATACTGTGGAAGCCAGTTCAGAATTGGTAGAGTTGGGTGAGACTGCTTCCTTTAGCAACCAGGGGAATGGACTCTCCAGCATAGAGGGGGCCAAAGTTAGCCAGGGACCCAGGTAGATTGTGGTGGTAGGAGATTCAATTACTAGGAAGGTAGATAGGGCAATCTGTTACTAGGACTGTGCATGCTGAACAGTGTGTTGTCTCTGGGTGCTTGGGCTCAGCATATTGCGGTTCAGGTTTAAGGATTGTTAGGAGGGGCTGGGAATGACCCAGCGGTTTTGGTGCATGTTGCCACCAGTGACCAAGTTAGAGGAAGAAGGGGTGTCCTAAAGAATGATTTCAGGGACATAGGTCGCAAACTTAAGGCAAGGACATCCAAGGTAGTATTTTCGGAAATACTACCTGTGTCACACGAAGTCCAGGGAGGCAGGAGGGTTTTGGATTCTTAGAGCACTGGGCTGATTTCTCGGACTGCTGTGCTAGTAGAGAGGATGGTTAGATGGTTAGAAGGTTGGAAAAGATTTTAAATTAGACTCGGGGGGAGGGTCAAGCAAGTATTTATGGGGTAGACATTGAGAGTAGTAAGGAGTATTTTAACAAGAGTCAAGGGGGTGGAGATGGGGGAAAGGGAAGCAAAGAAATACCTAAGGGAGGCAATAGACTTAAGTGTATGCTTGCAAATGCAAGAAGCCTGACAGGTAAAATTGGGGAGTTAGAACTAGTAGCAATGAATGAGCAGTATGATATTATAGATATTACGGAGACCTGGTGGGATGATACACATGAATGTCAGTCAACTAGGAAGTATATACTCTCTTCAGGAGGGATAGGGTAAATAAAAGGGGAGGAGGAGGAGGAGTATGTATATCAAGCCAGAGTTAAAACCAAGCATTCAGGAAGTTATTTACGAGAATGTTGGTGATAATATAGAGGCAATTTGGATGGAAATATCCAGCAGAGGAAAAAGTTCAGAAAAGTTGCTGATAGGGATATGCTATAAACCGCAAGATATTAGTAGGATTGAAGAAGCCCAACTTCTACAGCAAATTGAAAATGCTACACAACTAGGTCAAATTTTAATTATCCGGACATTAATTGGAGTACTGAGACCTGTGGTACATCTATGGGAAATAGGTTTCTGACCACACTAAAAGACCATTGCCTGTCCCAATTAGTAGAGGAACCAACTAGGAACCAGACTATACTGGACCTAGTAATAACAAATAATGTAGACGTAATATCAAATCTTCAAGTAAGGGAACACTTGGGAAACAGTGATCATAATATGGTCTCATTTAAAATTAGTTTTCAGAAGTAACGGTATCAGGGATCAACTACTACTTTAAACTTTAGAAAAACACATTTTAATATGCTAAAGGACTCTATAAAGTGCATAGTCTCGGACAAAACTTTTGAAGGAAAAAATACGGAAGAAAAGTGTCTTTACAATGTTGCTGGAAACATACACGTACAAGTTCATTCCTATGGGAAATAAATGTAAAAGAATTAAGTCTAAACCAATGTGGCTAAATATATAGGTAAGGGAAGAAATGCAAAGGAAGAAACGTGTATTTAAATTTGTTTAAGTCTGAAGGGTCTGAGGAGTGCTTCCATAGGAACAAGGAATGTAATAAAACATGCAAAAAGTACATTAGATTGGCTAAATTAGAAAATAAAAAACAAGTTGCAAAAGAAAGTAAGACAAACCCCCCAAAAAAATTTAAGTATATAAATGACAAAAGGATTAATAAAGATAATATAGGACCCCTAAGAAGTGAGATGGGTGAAATAATAAATGATACTAAGGAAAAAGCAGAGGCATTAAACACTTTCTTTTCTTCAGTATTTACTAGAGATGAACAAATGGTATGAATAATACATAAAAATGGTTAACAGAGAAAGAAGTCCAAAGGCGACTAAAGAATAATAAAATAAAAAAAGCTCCAGGTCCAGATGGCATAAACCCAAGGGTTCTTATGGAGCTAAACTCAGAAATAGCTAGACCACTATTCTTAATTTGCATAGATTCAATCTCATCAGGCTCAGTACCAAGGGATTGGTGAATAGCAGATGTGGTGCCGTTGTTTAAAAAGGGGACGAGATCACAACCAGGAAATTTTAGACCTGTAAGCCTGACATCAATAGTGGGGAAAATACTGGAAGGTATAGTAAGGGATAGTATTCAGGATTACTTGGTGTGCAATAAAATTATTAGTGGGAATCAGCATGGATAGGTCATGTCAAACTAAACTAATTAGTTTCTACTAGGAAGTTAGTGGGAACTTAGACCAGGGCAGCAAAGTAGATGTGGTCTACTTAGATTTTGCAAAGGCCTTTGATACAGTGCCACACAAAAGGTTGGTTTACAATATAAGGGAACTGGGGTTAGGAAACAACATTTATACTTGGATTGTAACTGGTTAGAGAATAGAGAAAAGAGAATTGGTCAAAAGTCTTAAGTGGAGTACCTCAAGGATCCGTACTGGGGCCACTTCTTTTTAATATATTTATTAATGACCTTGGTGATGGTTTAGAGAGTAAAGTTTCAATTTTTGCAGGTGCCACTAAACTCGGTAACGTAATAAAATCAGAGCAAGATGTAGCTTCTCTATAGAGGGACTTAAATAAATTGGAGGATTGGGCGGCCAAATGAAAGATGAGGTTTAACATAGATAAATGTAAGGTTATGCATTAAGGGATCAAAAACAAGAACGTAATCTGTAAATTAAATGGAGTTAATTTAGGAGAATCTGTAATGGAAAAGGATTTGGGAGTGCTCGTAGACAGTAGGCATAGCAATAGTGCTCAATGTCAAGCAGCATCTGCAAGGGCAAATAAAGTATTGGCATGCTTAAAAAGGGCATAGATGCAAGGGAAGACAGTGTAATTTTGCCACTGCATAAATCTTTGGTAAGACCTCATCTTGAATATGCAATACAGTTCTGGGCACCACTCTATAAAAAAGATAATTTTGAACTAGAAAGGGTTCAGAGAAGGGCGACTAAAATTGATAAAGGGTATGGAGTCATTAATTTATGAGGAAAGGTTAGCCAGGTTAGCAATGGAGCAATGGAGCTGTCCTGTTTGTGTGTTAGCTATATAACACAGTACAATGTGACTACAGATTTAGAACAAGACTGCTAGCTCTATTATTTCTATTTCAGTAATGACAATTAGCAATGGAGCTGTCCTGTTTGTGTGTTAGCTATATAACACAGTACAATGTGACTGCAGATTTACAACAAGACTGCCGGCCCTATTATTTCTACTTTAGCAATGACAATTAGCAATGAAGCAATTGAGCTGTCCTGTTTGTGTGTTAGCTATATAACACAGTACAATGTGACTGCAGATTTCAAACAAGATTGCCAGCCCTATTATTTCTATTTCAGCAATGACAATTAGCAATGAAGCTCTCCTGTTTCTGCATGCGCTATAGCTCAGTAGATTATCACTGGAGACTTTGAAAAACACTGCTACCCCTCCTCTTTCTTTTCTAGCTATGACACTGCCCAACTGCACTGGAGACTGCCAATAACCGTGCTACCCTTTCTGTGTCTCTCTGTGAAATGGCGCTGGATCGCTGTGGAGGGCGGTACTTGTAGAATTCAAAACTCGCAAGATCCGATGATGTAATAATGATGTTTTGCCTCGTTTTCAATTCTGAGGGCATGCGAAAGTACCGAGCCGGCTCGGTACTCGGATCTGCTAAGTTCGAGCCTGAGCATCTCTAATATATATCTATATATATATCACAGTTCTTATGTCAACTATGATAAAGTTCATATTGTGAAGATGAATTACCATACAGTGGCCACTGGTCCAAGAATTTTCTAAGGGCTATTTCCTTCAGATAGACATATCAGAACATATATTGCTATAGGAAACATCTCCACTTTTTCAAACTGGCAGCTTGGTAAATTTACCCCCTAGGGGTAAATGTATCATACCCTGGTTTCTTCAACTCGCGGGAGTTCGGTGTCTTCGCAGCCTAAATTTAAAGCGGCGCTGCCCTGTAAAAGGAAGTTTCCCTTTACAAGGCAGCGCCTCTTTAAATTTAAGCTGCGAAGACGCCGAACTCCCGCGAGTTGAAGAAACCGGAGTATGAGACATTTGCCCCGTAGAGTGCTTTCAGCTGATGCATTTCTGCTATGAGCATAAACTTTAAAAATGGACATGAAATCTAAAATTCACCCTTATGTATTGGAGCTGAGAGAGAACACTCCCCTTCATTGAATAATTCACTAGGGTAAGTTTGTGTTACAATCAAGCAGTTCCTCTTTACAAAAATATATGGAAGAAAATAACTAAACAACTAGAAATGTATTATAAAACAAATGAGCCAATTATTTACATAAAAAGAAACACGGATTATGAACTTGTATACCAAATTGCGAATGTATAATTAAACAGCATTATGAGAGTGGGTATTTTCTCAAAACGGAATAGAATCATTATTTCTATACTGAAAGAAAGTGTGATACCAATTCCCAATGTAAACAATGAAAAGATTCAGAACAAACATTTTTATACATCAACCAAACATAATCTATATTCAACAATAGAGTTTACATATGCATGACATAGATTTTAACAGTAATCAATATTATTATGCTGTAATTCAATCATATTCACAATATGATACCCAAAGAATTGATATTGACAGGAGTAATGTCGGACCCTGGGACATAAGCAATGACAGCTTCAGTTATACTTTTACAGCTCAAGTTAATTAGATTGTTCAATGGCTACCTTGACACCTTCACCGATTCCAGACATGAACAGGTGCAAGGCATTCATTTATGTTTTGAGGACTGGGTTAATTAAAACATTGGGACTAGCTCCAGGTGGGTTTATAAGGTTGCCAACTGCACATTCTCATTGCCAGTGATTGAGTTTTGGTGTCTGGGTTGTATGCTGTATCCTATTATCCTGCTGGTTACTGACCCTACTTGTTTTTAACCATTCTTGTTTAAAGTCTGTATACTGGCCTCAGCCTGTTATAGCTTATTCTCATCTTCTGCATGCCCTGACCATGGGTTGTGACCCCTACTATTCTATTTGGGAGGGGGAGGTTGTCACAGAAAGTATGGAACAGCTGGAGCCCCTGTGACATCACAAATTAGTGAATGGGTTAAAAAACGAGAGTCTAGCCCCAAGAGTTGGGATTCTGGTATTCACTGAACACTGTCCTAAGCACGTATACATCATACATTGTGGCAGGGGAACCGCAGGGGGCTTCTGCTTAGGTCACACTCTCCCCCACTCTTGTCAACACCCAATTTCCCCTTGTCACCAATAAACATGTACTTTGCCTGGGGGGTTGGCCCAAGAAGGGACCCAGGACTGGGAGATTTTTGGAGACTTGAGAAAAGGGGACCCTAAAGAGGCAGGAAGAGTTGCTGTCGATTGGAATGAGGCTGAGCTGTCGAGTTCTATCAGTGACAGAGAGAGCTGTTGAACTTAGAAACTCTGGGATTCAGATTGGATATTGGATTTCTTGAGAACGGATTCATCATTTTTTTTAATTGAAAAAGTAACTTTATTTGTATAAAAGGTACAAAAAACACACAATACATTACATTCAAGTGTTCACAGTACAGCGTGAAACATAATCATTCATATATTTTAGTACAATACAAGGCATAAAGTACAAGATATGACATCCTACACTATACATCGAGTACTGCACTAACCATGCAAACTAAAAAAATATAACATATTCAAAAAGCAATGGATGTGAGGGGACAGTAGGTGAGAGGTGGGGTGGGAAAGTCGCAAACCAGCAACTTTATTGAGGACAGACACAAATATAGGGAAGTGTGCTTAAATCAAGGCAAGACATTCAATAAAACTTCAAACAGTGATGGGGAATGGGTTGGAGGGAGTAAGGGTGGGAAGACACAAGCCCAAGGCTTTATTGAATTAACAGACACATAGGGGGAGAATGAGAAGAGGGAGACAAAAATGTAATCATCTTGCTCTCCCTCAAGTCTGTCTAGGGTGTTATAGTCACAGCAGGCTGTGGATCAGTTCTATATGGTCATCTTCTCTGTTTTCAAGACAAGGCGATTCCTGGCAAGCCACATAGCGTCCTTACAGCAGTTCATAAGGCGCCAGGTGCCCTGGATTGCCCCAATAGTGTGGGTCAAAGGAAATAATCTTTAAACTACCGACTGGTATAAAAGGCAAGTCCAGGGCACACTGCCCTTAAGTTCGTGTTCCAAGGCATCCAAAATTGCCTGCACAGTGGGGTAGTCCCAAAAAATATGCTGTGGTGTTTCCCTTCTTGTGATACAAAAAGGGTAGTGAACATATCTGCACAGGTGCCGGAGTGCATAAATGTCCTGAGAGGCAGACCCTCCCTGGATAGCCATCCATGCAATGTCTTTATATCTATTAGTCAGCCTCTTAGAGGCCACATTCTCCCACACATGTTTTGCTGTAGCAACAGGGAGCCCTGGAACAGACTCCATAAAGTCTTTTGCTCTGATGAGCTTTTGGACAGGTTTTGGCTTCCACAAGTCTGGTTTAAGTCCCTCCAGATGGTGCTCCCTCATATGTAGGTTGTTCACATTTAAAAAAGTGTTTTCTAGAATTAAACTACTAAAAAACTTGCATTTACAAAATAGTTGCTAAAAATATTCCTCTGAATTGTACAAGGGAGATACAGGAACCATTGATAAAAGACTTGGAACAAGATGTAGGTTATTCAGATTTTGATTTCTTGTCTCCTCCATCAGATGCTGGGGCCTCATCAATTTTTGTCTCTCCATTTTCAGATGGCAGATCGTCCATGGCCGACATCCAATTAAAACCAAGGTGTAGTCCATTTGTAAGAGAAGGAGCTGTCCCACTTTTCCCAACCAAGGAACCTCCAAAGAAGCAGGAGGAAAAAGTGAGACATGGACATCCCAGCAGAGCAAATGTTCTTTTTAATAAGAGTCCTGCGGATGCAGTTACAAACGAAGAAGGCTCGCAGCATGGTGGGGATATCAGGGATCCCTTTCCCACCTTCGAGGGGCTGCTTGTACTTAACCTTTCGCTTCACTCTGTCCATTTTGGAGCCCCAGATGAAGTTGAACACTGTCCTCATGATGGTCTTGCAGATGGCAGCAAGAGGTGAGGAAGCTTGGGCCGTGTACTGCAGAACGGGAATGATATCGTTGCGCAGCACCAGTGCTTTCCCTTCAATGGTAATGTCTCTGAGGCTCCACAGATCAATCTTTTGTCTGACTGTCACCAGTCTCTCGTTCCAATACTTCAGGGCCACCTCCTCTCCACCTCCCACTTAATTGTGAAGGGGAATGCGGCAGAGAATGAGAGGTGCCACTGCCTGAAGAACATCGCCTCTGACTTTTCGCAATTGACCTGTGACCCTGAAGCTCGGTCAAAGTGTTGTCACTGAACACTGATCAGTACAGAAGACAGTGATGTCGCCAATGTATAGTGAACCCTCTATATTTAGCCTGATGCACATCGCAGAGAGCTCTATTTAACAAACAAAAAACAGATGTGAAAAAGGGCAGCCTTGTCTGACCCCAGACATGACGGAAAAGGAGTCAGTCTTCCAGCCGTTTACCAACACCAAGCTGTAAATGTCAGATTAACATAAGAACAAAACATATCCCACAAGCCAAACCTGCACAGAACCCTAAGCATAAAACCATTAGAAACACGTTCAAAGGTCTTCTCCTGATCAAGACTGACCATGGCCACGTGTGCATGGTGATCTTTGATGTAATGGACTGTGTCCTCAGCAGCGCAAGGCTGTCTGCCATCCTACGACCAGGAATGCCACAAATTTGATCCAGATGAACAATCTGCCCAATGACAACCTTTAGCCTATTGGCTAGTACCTTGGCGAGGATCTTGTAGTCCACATTCAGAAGAGAGATGGGCCACCAATTGTTAAGGTCACATTTCTCCCCGATTGCGTTTATTCAGGATCGTGATCAGTCCCTCTCTCAGAGTAGGAGGCATTCTGCCCACCACCACCATAGCTCTAACAGTTCCTGGCCAATGATGTCTCACAGTACTACATAGAGCTCCGCTGGGAGACCGAGACCGTCACTGCCCGGGGTCCTACTGGGCTTAAATGATCTAGCTCAGAGTGCAGCTCCCCTAAAGTCAGGGGGGCGTCCATGGCTTCTTTACCTGCAGGATCAATAGCGTTAGTGATACCCGACAGGAATGTCTCAGCCACATCTGTGTCTATGACCTTAGGGAGAGTAGAGTTTGCTGTAGTAGTCTGTGACGACTCCCATAACGCCCTCTTTCCCCTTTATGGGTGTTTTCTGAAAAATAAAGAGTTACATTTCTCATCCTTTTCCAAGTTCTCCACCTTGGAACGGAAGACGATGCACCTGGACTTCTCCTCGAAGTGCTTTTTCAGGCCCCCTTTGGCCTCCACCAGATCATCCTTCACGTCCCAGCCACAAAGTAGGAGATAAACAGGGACTGCAGCTGACGTTGCAGCCTCCTGAAGTTTCTCTGCCTCTCAAACACCTGTTGTCTTCCTTTAGCCTGAAAGAAACTGTGAATGTTGACCCTAACATATTCCCACCAGGTAGACATACAATCAGAATAGGATTTATAATTTTTCCACGTTATGTAGGCATTCCTCAGCTCCTCCAATACATCCTCTCTTTCCAGCAGAGCGCAATTCAATTTCCAGGAGCCTGGGCCAGGAGAAAAACTGTGGCCCAGAACCCCATCGAAGAGCATGGCCCTGTGGTCTGAGAAGAAGCAGGGAACCATGACATGCCTGTTCTGCCGTACTGTTCTCGAGGTTAACACAAAGTCAATACAGGAATGCACTGAGTCATCGGGACGGCTCCAAGTAATATTTACAGAGCCAGTCCACATGGATCCCACTGCATCCATTAAAAATGCTTTGGCTACTATCTCCTGCAGCAACCTAGAAGAAACATCAAGTCTAGCATGGCTGTTAGTACTACATCATCATCATCATCATCATCACCATTTATTTATATAGCGCCACTGATGCCGCAGCGCTGTACAGAGAACACATTCACATCAGTCCCTGCCCGATTGGAGCTTACAGTCTAAATTCCCCCTAACATACACACACACTACATCCTCCTTTCTCTATAGGACAGTTAAAATCCCCCACCAGCACTACCACCCTGTTGCTCGCGAGCTGGGCCTGCAGAGTCTGAAAAAGCTCCAGACGCTTATTCTTACCAGTGGAAGCATACACACAGATTAGCCTGGTAGGCTCACCCACCCAAGAGCTATCTACGATAAGCAATCTGACACAAACTCCTGAATGGAATCAAGTGTGAAGAGGCTTCCCCTGTTAAGTATGGAGATCCCCGCAGACTTACAGACACTCCCCCAGACCAATAGGAGGACACATGAGACCACTGCCTACCCAGATGTCTATAAGAGCTGAAGAAAGGCAAAGAACATTCCTGCAACATGTAAACATCACATTTCTGACTATCAAGAAAGGTAAACACAGACTGACGTCTAATCTTATCCTTAACACTCCTCACATTAATGGTAAAAGAGAAAAATTAGCCATTAGTTGAGCTGAAAAAAGAAAGTTAGCACATACAATACATTAGTTACCATCCTTGTCTGATGGGTATTGGTCTAGTTTGCCCATGTTCCCATGTTGAGATGGGAGCAGACCTCTCTCGTCCGGCTGATCGAAAAAAGAGAGGTTGGGCAGCTGCAGGAATTTGTCCGCCTCCAACTCCTCCTCCGTTTCCAAATCCTGAACTGCCAGGAGCTCATCCACCATCTCTTCCAGGGTCCCCTCTTGTGGAAGGGGGACCTCTCCAAGCTCGTCCGCTAGCTTCTTGGAAGTTTCAGAGTCAGCAGATGGGCTGTCAAGCTCTTTCCTCTTCCTCCTCAATTTGTTCTCCTTACTTGCAGTGGACACAAGAGGGGAAAATCTTCGAGGGAAAGAGAGGGAGCTGCAGCAGCATTGTAGGGAGTTAGTGCTACTGCAGGGGAGAGAGGAGGGAGGGCTATGACAGGGGAGGGGTGAAGGTGGGAAGAGGACACCAGATGGTTTATTTGCTCACGCACACTGGTGGAAGATACCAGTGTGATCAGGTCAGATGAGAATCAGAAGAACACATTTCAGTATAAAAGTTAGTGCATCTATACCTTTCAGACACATGCTATTTTTAGCATCAGGATATACTCTATTTACACAAACATGGTAAACATGCATTTCAAGGCTAACAAAATCTACACTTATCTATGAAATTCACTCTGGGCAAAAGGCCACACAGTAACAACCCCCTGCTGGGTCTTTGGCCAGAGCAGGCATGACACTTCATCACAAATCTTCGCTAGCCATTTCTGCTATCAGACTTCTTTGCACATATACCCAGAGCCGTAACGAGGCCGGTGCGGGTGGTGCCGCCGCCCCAGGCGCAGTCCCAAGGGGGCGCAATGGCCGCCCGCACCTGCCTCTGTGTGAGGAGTGAAAAAAAAAAAATTAAACAGACCTCAGATTCAGACTGCCGGCCGCCCGGCGAATCCAAAATGGCGGCCGGCACCCGGCTCCACCCCCTTCTGAACTCTGCCCTCTGCCTCAGCGTCTGATGTCATGACGTTGCTAGGCAACAGAGGAGCAGAGAACCAGAGAGGAGCCAGGCAGCGACGGCTGGACAGGAAGAAAGAGGAAAAAGGTAAGTTTCAAAGCAGGGGAAAGGGGATGTGTGTTACTATTATGGAGGGAGGGGGGGGGGATGTGAGCTGCTATTATGGAGGGAGGGGAGGGGGGGGATGTGAGCTGCTATTATGGAGGGAGGGCAGGGGGGGGATGTGAGCTATTATGGAGGGAGGGGAGGGGGGGGATGTGAGCTGCTATTATGGAGGGAGGGGAGGGGGGGATGTGAGCTGCTATTATGGAGGGAGGGGAGGGGGGGAGATGTGAGCTGCTATTATGGAGGGAGGTGGGCATGTGAGTTGCTATTATGGAGGGAGGGGGGCATGTAAGCTGCTATTATGGAGGGAGGGGATGTGAGCTGCTATTAAGGAGGGGGGATGTGAGCTGCTATTAGGGAGGGGGGGTGTGCTGCTATTATGGAGGGGAGGAATGTGTGCTGCATCTTGCTATTATGAAGGGGGGATGCTGCTATGCTTTATGAGGGAAGGGGGGTATGCTGCCATAATGTGTGAGGGAAGGGGGGGATGTATTAATGTGTGATATGAGGGTAGGGAGGTTAGGTGTCTTAGTACATGGGTGGGAGGTAGGCTATTAATTTAATGGTGACGTTTAGGTGGGGGCTAATTATTTAATGGGTACTATTTTATTTGTGGGGTGCTGGTGGGTCAATTAAATTTATTGTTGGGGCTTTTTAATTTAATGGTAGGGTCTATTAATTTCAGGTTAGGTATTTATCTGTTTTGCAGTCACAAGAATGCTCTCTGTATTGTATGGTGGTCATAGGAATGCTCTCTGTATAGTATGGCAGTCATAGGAATGCTCTCTGTATAGTATGGCGGTCATAGGAATGCTCTCTGTATAGTATGGCGGTCATAGGAATGCTCTCTGTATTGTATAGCGGTCATAGGAATGCTCTCTGTATAGTATAGCGGTCATAGGAATGCTCTCTGTATAGCATGGCGGTCACAGGAATGCTCTCTGTATTGTATGGTGGTCACAGGAATGCTCTCTGTAAGGTATGGCGGACACTAGGAGGCTCTTTATATTGTATGTGTGTATGTATATATATATATATATATATATATTCATTTCGTGCGATGGTGATAAGGGGGCACGATGGGATAAAGATGGCTCCATGGCACGGTGTGATAAAGAAGAAACTGTGATGGAGGGCACAGTGTGATGAAGGGGCAGTGTGATACAGATGGTACTGTTACATTTGTTTTAATTTGTTTCAGTGAGTTTTATTTCAATAACCAATTCATTTTTTATACAGCTAGCATGTGATAGCTGCATTTAAAGTACTTTGATCTATGGAGGCTTATTACATAAAGATCCTTACAAAGCCAGACCGAGAAGAATGGGGAGGGAGGTGGTTTCAGTGTGGTCTAGAACTTGTAAAGAGCTAGCTATGCCCCACACAGTAGGTTGACCACGCCCACTCGACAATTGACACTCCCACTTAGATGGGGGGCGCCGCTTCCCTATCTCGCCCAGGGCACTAAAATGGCTAGTTACGGCACTGCATATACCTAATTGGAGGTTTCCACTAGCAACCTTACAAATCCTAAACAATGACACTTCCATACTAAATACATCCCAATACGCACAAGACCTCCATCCACAAAGGCCTATTGTATCAGATATATGCATCAGAAATAAGGCATATCATTTAGTAAGGTGAAAACAGGAAACCCCAGTTTCTACCCTGGTCTCAGAAATAACGATTATCTTTCTCAGAATATATACATGCAGCATGAGTGCTTTGGGGAGTCTTTCCAGAAAGATTAAAAATGCAGGAAACTAATAGTTAATTAATCTCTGACAGCAGGATTTAAGTGAAGGGAGGCCAACTAAAATCCATCTCTGCAAGTGGGGACAGAGACACACACACTCACAGGTGGGGACAGAGGTGCACACACACACACGTGGAGACAGAGACACACACACACAAACACAGGTGGGAAGAGAGGCACACACGCAGGTGTGGACAGATGGACACATTGCACACCCACAGATGAGAACAAAGGCATACACACAGATGGGAATAGAGGTACACACTCATACTCACAAGGAACAGAGACACTTATGCAGTTGGGGACAAAGTCACACAACAGTGGGGACTAAGACATATACACAGTTGGGGACAGAAGCACAAAATGGTGGGGACAGAGACACACACACACACAGGTGGAGACAGAGACACACACACAGGTGGAAACAGAGGCACACAGACACAGGTGGGACAGAGGCACACAGACACACACACACACACACACACACACACACACAAAGGTGGGGAAAAAGGCACACACAAAAAAAGGTGGGGATGGAAGCACAAACACACTAACAATAAATCGACAAGTTTGGAGCAAATTGAATAAACTTTCATTTCGTCCTACGTCTCCTTTTTTGGATTTTAGATGTATCAGTCATAGAGTACATTTATCAAAATCTGTCTTTGTTACCATGTGAAAAAGCATTTCCACTCAAAATGTGTCCTGTTCCACTAATGTGAAGGAGTAACAAAAAAAATAAAAAATAATAGTATGACAGTTACAGTATGCTGTCACATGGTCCATATATATTTCTGCAGTATTTTGCTGTGATGTACATCATCTCATGACATCTCAGATTAGTAAATGTACATAACAATTGAAAATGATTGCAGTATAGACAAAAATGAGATTTCAGATGTCCAGCTGGAAATGTCTGTGAAATCCAAGAGGCATTGTTGTTTAGTGAGATAATCTGGATGAAATTATAGATTTAAACAACAACAATAAAGGCAATTTCCTAGCCACAAAATATGTGGATGTTTAATGTATTAAATGTTTCCATGAAGGCATATTTTTGACTATATTGTATATAGATACATAGATTCCACTTTATGAAAATACCTCCATGCAAGCACATTGTGCAAGCATCTGTGGGTTTATAGCCTCAAACCAGCAAAAGTAAAAACCACCCTCCAACATCCTGTCTGTTATCAGTATAAGACTGAAATATGTGGATCTGGTTATTATTATTATTATTATTATTCACATCTGTCCCTGCAAATCCTCTTTCAGTCATTTAAATTAGTAGCCAAAGCAGATTTTGTGTTGTAAGGGTTTAAGTAAAAGCAACACACACCCATATCAATGTACAGATCTGTGAGCCACCTCAGACAAAGAAACACATGTGTGCTTTTGGTTATTTAATGGTCATAGGAACACCTACAAATTCTGACCATTTCTTGCACAGAGCAACCTCACAAAAAAGCTGGCCTTTCACATACTTTACCACCTCCTGTATTTGGTCTCTACCAGAGAGCTGATAATATAGAAAGACACCTCTTCAAACATCTGGATGGCCAGACTCGCAAGTATTGTCTTTTCCTACCTATTTTCCACTATCCCTGTTCCCTCCAGCCCCTCTCTCTTTACCCATATTGGAGTATTATGCATACTATAGGTGGCAGTGGGGACATTAATGCTAGCACAAAAGGGATTCACTGTGCCAAATATATAATAGAGTCACACTATGTCTTCCTGTGGACTGCATATTTTTATTTGTGAAGATACCAATGTTGGTGTCCTCTAGGATTTGCTTAAATCACTAAGGCACAATTCTGGCACAACTCCAAAAGGATGACAATTAATCTTTATTTAAAAATTCACAGGCAGCAACCCAAAAGTTTTCAGAAGGCACCAGGAAAAAACTGTAACAATTGAATAGCATGATTTAGCAGCCAAGCATTCCATGGTGGCGATTGGAAGATAGCAGCCAAGCCTTTCTTCGCTGTCATAGTAGGAAATAGCTCTATGTCTCACAGCTAGGTATAACATCTCACATAGATGACTAAGACAACAATGGATAGAACAGACTGATGGAATATAGAACCCTGATGAACTTACCAATGAATAGCACATCTCAGAAAGTTTGCATCCTAGCTATATACCACTGCTTGTAAGGAATTACTTTGACATTTGCACCTCCGACCACTAGAGGTCTCTGTATTTGCAAACTTGCCCTTAGATTTGCCCTTATCCAAGATGGCCAGTTTGGAATCAAAGAGAAACCATCTTGGATCCTGTTTCCTGTTTGGGCCTATAAATGGCACTTTCTGGTTCAGACCTATGCTTGAGTATTCTGCTTGCTCAGCTCCTGCTACCTGCTCCTCTACCTTGCATCTGTGACTACCTGCTTGTGTACCGACCCAGCAAACGTCTGACTACCCGCTTGTGTACCAATCCAGCAAACGTCTGACTACCCTCTTGTGTACCGACCCGGCAAAATGTCTGACTACTCTCTGGATATCTACTCAGCTATTGCGCTCCAGGTAATACCACCAGTATCGTTACACAGCTACAGAGATCTTTCCTATGGAGAGCTATATAGTGCCAAACTGTCTGGACCTAGTCCTATGTGTATCCTAATTGTGTCCAGGCAATAGGGCTCACTGAGAATATAATCACATTGACTCCTAACCCACGCAACCCGAAAAGTTGATTATATATCAGTGATTAAACATTAAGCCCACATTATCTATGTCACCCACTTGACTGCATTTTAAGAAACCTTTTTCAGGGTTAGACTTTGCGCAAACATAAACATTGACTTATACAGAATCAGCTAGATAATCAACTTTTACAGCACACTATACACACTATTATATGTAATGCTTCCTTATGACAGTATGCATATAACCCAGAGTACACAAAGTTGTTACGTTACATAAAAAAACTAAAAAATACCACCAGATCTCTACTAATTAAACAAACAATACACAGATAATTCAGTAATGCAGATCAAGTTATTTATGACGCAGCGAGCAAGAATGATGTGAGCGGTGGGACAGTGATATACATATAATGATAGGGTTATAGTGCTTGTATATGTACATATATATATATATATACAAGTTAACCCGTGCATGATACTCATGCATTCTTGTCAAATCAAGCTACTTAAGGTGTTAAAAAGGTTCTTGTCATGCATTTGGGCTATAGCCCAGGCCTCAACCACCAACCACTCCCCACTGTCACCCCTGGCAACCACCAACCACTCCCAACTGTCACTTCTCCTTCAAGAAATATATATATATATATTTTTTAAATCTTTATAAACACTTTTAACAATTAACAAATTAAATTAACAAATTAAAAACATCTTAGTATACCAAATTTCAGCCCTTTCTGAATTTTTTTTTCCACACACACTAAGAATTTAGTAGGTCAGTGTATAACTCCGCCCAGCAGGTGGCGCTGAAGCTTGGTTTAATTTTTTCCACACACACACACAGACAGACTAACACAAGCCACTAGACATTTATATTATAGATAAATAAATATATATATATATATATATATATATATATATATATATATATATATATATATATTACTGTGACACAGGCACCCTGCTGGTGATGCACTCATGGACAACTTCTTACTGTATAGACGGTGCTTTTATTGTGACATGACAATACCCAGCATATACTTCCATCAGGAAAACACCAGGCAACCTAACACTGGCTAGACATAGTCCTCTTGTCTAGACACCAACCACTGGCATTTTTCTCTGCATAGTAGCACTATACATGTTTTTAGACTTGGGACTCCTCTCACAACCATAGCTTGATTGACAGGTGACACTCCCAACTAGTCTTCAAAAAAGGAGGTCTCTTCAGGTGCTGTTTGATCGGTCTCACTGCAGACATACCCAGCTGTAAAGAAAAACATATCCACCTTCACCATTCAAGATAAATCACACTTTTAGTTTTACTTTGTCATACCTATGGCCTTCACCTGTTTATCTTTGAAATAGGTACACTTTTGTTTAAGTGTGTAATGTCTGCAGCCTTGCTCTGTTGACTGTTAGCGAAAAAATCAATTCCACTCCTAGAGGCCTGTGGAAAACCCCTCCCACACTTACTTTGTTACATATCCCTCCCCACCAAGTAGGAGCTTATCTCTGTGAAAGAGAGGCTCTGTTATTGTTTTGTCTATTTGACTTTTTAAGGCCTGAGACAAGGAAGGTTCTAATGTCTTTTTGAATTACCTCATAATCACACCTACCAGCACATTAGTGGGGACCTTATCTTCTTAACACCTGAAAACACTACTTTCCAATATCTTGTCTTCTGTCCCATGGACTCCCATATTTATAACAGGTGGCTTATGTGTACTTTCTAACCATGGCTGTACTGTGACAGTGAAATAGGTATTCTGGCATTTAGAACAAGCTCCACAAACCATTTTTACTGCTAAGTAGACTCCGGGCCACTAAAACATGCAAAGAACTTGTTCCCTCGTTTTAACTTTCCCTGAATATCCACCACCCACCTGAGTGTGTGTAGTTTCTAGAACTAAGGGTACATGAACTTGTGGAATAATCAATTGTTCTACCTGTCTCCCTCTCACACCAGCAATTCAAAACAATATATTACTTTTGACAATATATAATGGCCTGCCAAGTTGACAGGTCACAATATCCCCAACATAATTAGCCAAATTAAAGACATGTTTTATAGTTACATAATTTTTCTGATCTCGTGCAAGTATTGAACATGCCACAGTTCTGGATAATCAGACCAGATACCCTCACCAACAGGCAGGGCAGTCACATTCACGATGTCACCAGCCAATGCTGATTTTAAATGTCCAGACTTTAGTGAAAGTGCCTTAGTGACCCCCAGGATAACATTCCGGTTTGGCTGCTCCCAAAAATCGAGGTCCATATTTTGCCGTTTCTTAGGCAGATCCTTTAAGACTGGGCTTCCGACCGTTCTATCAGTTGCCGGCATTTCTGGCCAGAAATGCTTAGCGAGGACCTCTTTAAACAGTGGGAAGTCTTGCCACAGAATAAGTGAATACGGCAGTTTAATCTTCACTATTTGGCTACTGACTAAAAGAGTCTATGTTATGATTCCTAGTGCATTCTCAAAGCAGCAACAGAAGTATGAAACCAAATGTCTTTTTTCAGGCAAAATATAGGACAAGATTCTGTTCTGAGAATATGCAGATTTTGGAAAGCAGGATTAAGAGGTATACTCCAAACACAGTTATGAACAGGTGTGATTAATGGCATTAAATGTCCACAGAAATAACAGGTTCCAGTGAATGCAAATACAGTTTAAATGCAGGGATAAGAATGGTGAGTTACCCAATGCCAGGATGCAAGAGTCTGTCAAGGGAAGCAAACAGAGGACTAAAGTCCAATGACCAGGCAGAGGTCTGGCAACACAAGTACAAGCAAAACCAAAGTCAAGGCAGAGTACAGGGTCACAAGCAAACTAGCATAGTCCGGTAATCAGGCCGAGGTCTTGGGCAACGAGAGTTCAAGCAGTATCCAGTATTTATTCAGAGTTCGGGCTCACGAGCAAACAAGCATCAAGGGTAAACAGGCCAAGGTCACAATGGGAGATCAAGTAGCAGCAGAACCAAACTGGAACAGGGAGACACAAGCAGCAGCCAGGTATACACAGATGAACTGCACTGAGCACAAGTTGAGGCAGCTATTAGAAGCTGTGAACCAGGTGCAGTTCTAATTAGGCAAGGAGGTTAACCCCTTCAGGCATGGTGCAAGCTCAGAAACAGAACAGCAGCACCTCTAGAGGATTAAAGGTACTGCTGCCACATAAAAAACATATGCAGAGTCGTAGCAGTCTAATGGCTAAGAGTCATTTGCAAACTCTTGTTTGATCCAAATGTGCTGCACACTTAAACGCTGGACAGCCGCAAGACTTTGTCTCAAGAAAGGACAGAGCTGGAAATCAGTGTAAGTTCACTCCCAGAGTCCATGACTGCATTGCTATTTGTTTTTGTTATTCACCCACACAGTCACTTTAATTAAAGCAGGTCCACTGGTTGTGAAACTCTGGAAACAGCAACTTCGACAGATATGCCCAGCTTGGGCAAGGGAACAGTCCACAGATTATTGGGGTCTAGTGCACTTGGCTTTAAAGTGTCCAATCTCTCTGCACTTAAAACATTTCCAGTCAGACACCCCTACAGCTGGACCCAGAACTAGGCTCTGCAGACTGTCAGCAGAATGGCTAATTCCATATATATATATATATATATATATATATATATATATATATACACACACAGAGAGAGAGAGGCAAAAATAAAGTATGCTGTATGTAAACACTGATTAATTAGTCACCCAGGTGAAAAACTTAGAGGAGAAAAATATGGCCTGATGTGTAACAGTTATTAGAAAACCAGTGTGGAGGAAGAAGGCAATATGTGTTGCACAAATTAAATATAGAGTCCTAAAAACCTGGTGTTTTACTAAATACACCTCTGTGAATGACAATAAATCAAAAGTGCATTATAGATAACATAGTTGAAGATCTTCTAAATATAGATAAATATAAATAATAAGTAAGTGTGAGCAATATATGTGATATAATAAAAACTAAAGAAATGGTGCTAGATAAATCCTGAATACATATATTTATGATTATGTGAGACATATAGGGTATGTGGTATGTGAAATGCTTGTGAGCCTGGTGCAGAATGTACTTATAATGATGATTGTAATGGGAATTTTGATGGATTCTGATACCCATACCCTCACCCAGACCACATGGAGCTTCAATATAATGTGCCCAGGATACACAGATCCACACACACATACAATAGTTATACAGAGTTATAGTACAAGTAATATAATGTATTTTATGACCATCTATTTTTACTACTACATTTTATATCATGTTTAAGATTGCTTTAATGAGAATACAAAATATTTTAAATGAAGTTTCCCATAGTGCGAACAATGTTTATTCCTGCAAATTTAGGTCAGAAAAGAAAAAGTATTTCTTAGGGTTAAACAGGAAATGACCTTTGTGAGGCGTTTATTAATGATATTAGATATAAATAACTTATTAAATGGTCATTAGCATATTAACCTCACTATTAGATGCTATGGGGCTATGTTGAGTGAGTATAATATGCTTTTGTACATGTGGGCATGCACACTACTTTCGGAACTAGTGCCTTGAGCAATTATGCAGAAGTAAAAAAGCGTTTTATGCATCAAATGCTCAACATGAGACCCTCAGTGCTATCAGAGAGAAATAATGTACACTTTAAAAAGGACAATGCTGCTAGTTTGAGCCTTACATGCATGTGAAAATATTATAAGAGCAAGGGGACATCAGGGCTTTCTTTATTTCATGTGTCCTATTTTGCATATATTTTAATCATTTTATTATCTTAATTTTTGTGTATATACAAATTTACTTTCCTAATTGCACCTCGATGGTACAAAAGGTGTTTTCTTGGAAACATATCCCAATCTCTGCAATACCTGACAATGTATTAAAATTATGTCTTGTGTGACAAATGTTCATTTTAAATTTCATGTGGGTGCAATAAACGGGGCTTGTACTCAGCTATCTCTAGTTCAGTAAGGAATAATCCACTTATCGATTAAGATCTTTTACCTTTACAGACTTACACTTACAAGAGTTAACTTACCACCATAAAATAAAGACACAGAGAGCTAGATTTACTAAGCTGCGGGTTTGAAAAAGTGGGGATGTTGCCTATAGCAACCAATCAGATTCTAGTTTTCATTTATTTAGTACATTCTACAAAATGACAGCTAGAATCTGATTGGTTGTTATAGGCAACAGCCCCACTTTTCAAACCCGCAGCTAGTAAATCTAGCCCAGAGACTTGTTTTGGTGAAATGAAAGGTCAGAAATTTATTGAAAGATAAATATATTGAGAAGAGGTGACAAATATAAGCAGACCAATCAGCCCCCAGGCCACACCCGTAAGTTGCAATCTCTGTTCCAATTATTTGGAACTTCTAGGCGTTAAATGCCAATCTACCCCATTTGGCTCATTACCTGAGGCCCGCCCACCTAAGCGGAGCCCCATAACCCGAAGGGTTATCCACACTAATTACCCAATCCCCCTTAGTGGAGAGTGCCTACCACGGCTTGAATGTGACCAAATTGGTTGCTGTTTGGGCTGCTTACCGCCACTGCGAAACCTTTTAATTATGAAAATTAACTCGACTGACATGACAAACAAATACACAACCTAAAGCTACAAAAGAGAGCCTGGGTGGGCAGTGAAATTATCCAGAAGGGAAGAGGAAGTTAACTGCTCTTCCTATACCTTATAATCCTTCCCAGATATAATCCTTCCTCCTTTGCTCACCACTGATTGGCTTACTCTCGTCCCATTCCACTAAATTAACTCTTGCTATACCCAATACTTTTCTCTTACATGCACCCTCAGCATTTATGTTACTTTAGGCTAATTCCAGCCCTCTGTTATCCTACTTTGATTTTCCCCACTTTTGAAAGAACTCCAGCATTTACAACCCACCTGAAACACTAATAATAATAATAATCACATGCACAAATACAATGATGCAAAAATAGATATATGAAATCACATCAGAACTAAAACTCTAAATCGCTCTGCGGCCTCACATTTTTGCAGCTTCGCAAATGACCTGTTTGTCCTATCAGAATTCACAAAGACCATACCTTAATTAATTAAAAGCTAGCTTCACTTTTTTAAAAATAACTTTGCAATTAAAACAGAGCCAAAAATAAAAATTAGATTTTTAATATTTTTTATATGTTTTTAAAAACTGTACTTTGCATTTAATTTTGTTCTTTCCTTTTTCTTAAAGTTTATGTCACATTTTTTTAATATTTCCATATCCTGGGACATACGTGTTTTATAATATAACATTGACATTTAGTGACTTGTCTTCAATATTGTTTAGTCATTGCACTTTCCTTTCCAAAGACAATACAGAAAATATGTGGTTTTATGAATTATTAAATCTGGTCTGATTTTTCAAAGCATTCCATTTACAGGTAGAATTATTTTAAAATCCATTAAGAATTGAAAGGAAACATCTTAGCCTTACAGAGTTGCACTTCAAAATATTTCTTAATAATGCCTTTGAATAAAATCCATAATTACAGAACAAGGTCATTTTTCTTTTGCCCAGAGGCAATGGGTTGCAATATCACTGCAGCTGCTTTGAGACTTAATTAAACATGAAAGATGTTTGAATATGTCTAATGGGAATACTTTAGAGAGAGATTATTTACTGTTATTCACAATATTATCCAATGTAGGGTGTGTGTGCATGCATGTGTGTTTTATAGATGTTATTTTGTTCCAAATGAAACAAAACATATTTAGCAACATTGTGCAAATGTACCAATGTGTTGTATACCATAGAACCAGTAACAAAGTTTTTATGCAATGCCAGTGGATTTAAATTCCCCATTGTATAGAGCTTTATGTGCTATCGATTTAAAATTCACTGATGATGCATTGGTGGGGTTAGATATACACATTGATATATTGTACCTTCCCCAAAAAGGCTCACCATTAACAGCAGATTTAGGCAGTGTTAAAAACAATCTACTAAAGAATTACTCTAACTCTTCTAATTAGGACAAATAGCAGCATTTTTCATCTGATGAATCACTTTCAGTCCAGAGGAACCCAGAGCAAATTTGTTTTTAAAAATGATATTTTTTTAATAATACATTTAAAAAATATAAAAAATAAAATTAAACTGAACATGTTACAAACAATTTTGCAACATACATAGGATCTCATTGAGAGTTGGATGTAAGTCCCATGCAAAATGTGGATTTGTTTCACTGCTCATTTTGCACTTGTGACTACTATACAATGAGATTTGGATCAGCATCATGTAACTCAATTATTCATCAATTATAATCAGGGTGTGCATATGCAAGTGTGGCACACCCCATGGAGATGTGGTATATTTGTAGTAGGCAGAATCTCCACAATCTCCGCCTGTCTCCAGTTGTATATTTTGTGGATTCTCAACCCCCAGTGTAAAGATCAGCAGCAGTTCTCCAAGTGTCAGCATGCCCAACTAAGGCATGACTGCCAAAACTTGCTGAAAACAGTACTGGCACATACTGACAAGCATGGGGTTGGTTATCACTATGAGAGGACCTATCCTTCTGCAGGCTTGATCTCCCTAATGAATTTAGCCTAGTGCCAACCACACTGCAGGTCTCCATTAAATAGTTTAACCATTTCAATCCTGCATAGCCCTGATGCTGGTTGCTGCATATATGGGATCACCAAATGCTGTTTGTCACCCTGCATTATTAAGAATATAAGGCTATGCACTCTGGCACTTGGAGCAATTTCGGTGAGGGGCACATTATTTATTTATTTTAATTTATTCACTCTCAGTCATCATGATCAATAATATTAATTACTGGATCTAGTATGTGACCATGTCAAGATAGGCTTAAAGCGTACCTTTGTGCATATCTTCATCATCATCATCATCATCATTATCACCATTTATTTATATAGCGCCACTAATTCCACAGCACTGTACAGAGAACTCACATCAGTCCCTGCCTCATTGGGGCTTACAGTCTAAATTCCCTAACACACACACAGACAGAGAGACACACAGACTATGGTCAATTTGTTAGCAGCCAATTAACCTACCTGTATGCTTTTGGAGTGTGGGAGAAAACCGGACCACCCGGAGGAAACCCACGCAAACACATGGAGAACATACAAACTCCTCACAGATAAGGCCATGGTCGGGAATTGAACTCATGACCCCAGTGTTGTAAGGCACAAGTGTTAATCACTACTTAATTGTGTGTAACAATGTCCCTGCATCAAGATATGCTTATCTTGACATGCTTTAAGCATATCTTGATGCAGGGACATTGTTACACACAATTTTAAAATCCAGTATATCAAGTTATGTGCAACTCAAAATATACAGGTAAGAACACAATCTTACGGTCCTCATTTTTCGTGTACGTTCTGGCTGCAAAGCAGAGACATCTGCCAATTTAACCTCATAAAAGGAAAAAATTCCTTCATGACTCATACTTAATAATAAGATTAATTCTCTGGGTCAACCACTCCAAATGCTTCATTTGCTCATTATAACTTGTAAGAAAAATATTGATTATTAAAATTATCCAGCATCTCTGCCTTTACTATCTCACTTGGCACTGAATTGCACAGTCTAGCAAACCTCATTTATATATTATATATTATAACCCAGTGGTTGAAGCGGACATTTAGAAGTGGAGGTATGAAAAAATGTAATAGGAATTTAAGTGAATGGAATAGTTTTGCAATGAAGGCAGTAGGAGAAGTGGCAGTTAGGCATGGCTTTGACCACTGGTATAACCACAAAATTTAGTATATATTAATACCTAGGAAGAAATCATCTAGGAATAAATAAGGTTATATTAAGGTGTATTCTATATATGTTTAAGAAGATACATATGTATATATATATAAAGGAGGCTTCCGTATTAACAGAATCCTGGTCAAACAGGTAATGTCAGATTCACCTCTGGTAAACCAAGCACAGAATATGAATTTAAGTCCATATATTTGCATACAATATCATATCCTGATGAGCTGGACATTTCAATACATGTTATGATTTTATCTTGGGTTCATTTCCTTTTCTAATCAGTTTTCATCAGCCAGTAATTTTTTTACTTAACTTTAGATTTATTGCCTTTATTAGTTTTATGCTTTCATTTCTGTTTGGAAAAGCTTGTTACAGGAGGAGTAAGCTAGCATTCATTGTATATTACTAATTAATTTGATATATGTTGAATTGAATGATTCAATTATCAAATTGTATGGATAATTGTATTATAATTTAGTGATCTTATGGGTATTGTTATATTTTTTCTGTAATTGTTGTTTTTTTCTTGTGTATATGGTTCTATATGTAATTAATTAATATCAAGGGGTAAATGTATCAAATAGCGATTTTTGCAAATCATTGATATCTGGCGACTTTGTATGGTAAATGTAAAGCTGCAATAGCTTTAAAGGCAAGTTTTGCCTTTAAAGCCACTGCTGCTTTAAATTTACCATGCAAAGTTGTCGGATATTGTCGATTCGCAAAAATCGATA
This sequence comes from Mixophyes fleayi, assembly GCF_038048845.1. NCBI lineage: Eukaryota > Metazoa > Chordata > Amphibia > Anura > Limnodynastidae > Mixophyes > Mixophyes fleayi. Next base: position 117,668,526 of record NC_134403.1, on the reverse strand, counting down.
TTTGATACATTTACCCCCTAGTGTTACTTCTGTGCCATTATAGGATATAGTGGTGTAAAATATATGTCCTTGAAAAAAGGCCTCTATGCTGACCGAAACATTGAAATAAATATGCCTTCCCTTTAAACTTAAAATCAAGAGTGTTGTTCATCACATTAGTCTTATATTTATACATATATATATGTGTGTGTGTTTATTATTATCCTATTAAGTATTTATGCTATAGTTGAAGTCAGGTGGTAAGTGTAGGAAGCAGTATGGTGACATGTTCCCGTCATCGTTGCCCCACCCCTGCCATGTAATGCAGATATACACGGCTTTGCAGAGCTAGGGTTTGGTGTCAGATGACATGAATCCCATCATTAAGCCACATCTCTGCCGGAATCTAGGAGGATACTTGCTCTTCAGAGAGTCTGGGATGATTCCCTGAAAATCAGGAGCCTCCCAGACATTTTGTATATACAAATTTTCCATTTCCATTTCCAATATAATTTCTATATTACATATTTGTGTAACAAGATATTATTAACATATCAATCAACAACTTACACATCATTTATGTACATGTATACATAAAAGTAGCAGCCTTTGGTCAGAGATACATTGTTTATGGGTACAAAAGCATCTTCACCAACTAAGCTCTCACTTGTGAACTTCAATGAGTTTTAAATAGCTTTAGGGCCAGAGGTAAGATTAACTGATTTTAAGAAAAAACTTTCAGGGAACTACATAATTTCTTGACCCTTTTCTAATCAGTGACAGTTAAGCCTCTTACCATTTTCCTTTTACACCTTTTCAATGTTGTACGGCAGGTATGAACATGTTGCAACCAGATGGACCTAGCCTGCAACTCTCACAGTATTAATAAAAAAAATATTTGTTCTATCTACTTTCCCATGCATTATACAGAAATGCTATTATTCCTTTCTATATGCATATTCATGTTATTCATTTTTATTTGATATCTATTTACTATATCATTTTTTCAAAATAAGTGTTCACGGACAGACTCTTCTTTTTAAAGATCTCTCTATTGAAAACAACAATTTTATGCATATCATTTCTACATTCATAGGGGTTGATTTAACCACTAGCGATGTGTCACTTAGATGTGGATGCATACGTAGATACACATGTCGAGAAGAATATCTTTTGCAGATGCTTGAGAGCTATTACAACAATGTGCAGTAATGATCAGGACTATCAGCAGCACTAGCTAGCTGCTTTTTATTGGCTAATTGGGTATTGACCCCTCCAGCTTAAAGTACTTTAATCATTACCATATTATCTGTTATGTTATATCAAGTTGAGGCCGTCTATTCATATTACCTATCATTTGGTTTACTGCAGAAAAGAAAATTGGGATTGGATTTTTAAAAGGAAAATAGCAGATATTCATCTTTATTGTAATTTCATTTGTATTTAATTAGATTTTATATGAAAAATGTGATTATTGTAAAACTTTCAAGACACTATTCCCGCTTGTGTATACATATATATGTGTATATATATATATATATATATATATATATATTATATCTATATATATATCACTTCATTAGAATATTATATTATTGTATTATTATATTGTGTACAAATAGGGTAATGTGAATTTTACATTTATTATCTCTACACTATATACATCATACTTGCCAACTTTGACAGCTGGATCTCTGGTAGGGGGCTCTGTGATTGTGGAATATCATCATTAGGCTTCGCCCCCTGCTAAACTTTACCAAATTGGGCATATTACAGCACCCACCCACTTCACCAATAAAGAGGGCAGTATGCCTAGGTAGGAAGGTTGCCCTGCTCTCCAGGGACAAAAATTCGGGAGTCTCCAGGACATTCTGGGAGAGTAGGCAACTATGATATATATGTTAAAACTCTGCTATCTTGAAGTATAAATATACACACTTATGTATTTGCCTGATGCAAGCCTGACACAAAATTAAGGGTTAAAAATTGTACAGCCCAAATACCTCAGCATTCAAATAAAGAAGCAAAACATAAACAACAGTAATTTTCAAACACCCCCTATAGTATTTATATAGAGAAAAGGTTGCTTCCGATGTACAATACTGACCAATTGAAGTGACTTAATAACTAATAACACCTCAATGGTACAGGTAAATAACCCACTTACTGTATCACATGCCTGCAATATGTAGCTAGGAAATTGCACCACATGGAAATGAATGTTAGCTAGTAATTTTACTGGGAAAATCACAGCATGATTTAGATAGACAAGTAGTTAGATATTGTTATAGGCATTCTAGCACGTTTTATGTTAGAAAGCACTTATCTGTAAAGTAAGAGATGATATACTCATTCTTTAAAACCAACAAATGTTCAATTCAGAGCTACAATCAGAGATACATGTCACCATAGATTAAGATTCAGTTTGGTAACCAATCACTTTTCTGTGTTAGATATAGTGCTTGATTTAGAGTTGCATGCAAGTCCAATTGCGGCATCTAAAAGTGCACTGTGCCACAATGCACATGCAGCCACTTTTATAGTTTCAAGTGACTTGTACTTGCAGCCTATTACACCTGGAGAGGAGGATCTGGGATGTGCATGTTTAGAGCAGTAGGGTTATGCAAACAAGTGTAGTTTGAAAATATTGACGGACGCTAGTTAGGCTTGGCCTCATCTCCCCATATGCATCATAGCAGGAGTATTATATGTAGTTTCCGAAGTTTCATTTGTAGGAATCTAGCTGTTACACCAGAGGTGATGGTTTGATCTGATTGAACTTAGGCACTTCAGGTGTGAAAAATGGCAATTTGGTAAGAATCTGAGGTTGGAAGGTAATAGGAAGATCACTGTAGTTAGGCCTAAAATTAAGGTCACTATGTAAGAACCAATGAAATGTGAAGCTAATATGTGAGGTCTCACCTTGAGAGTGTAAGTTGACAATAAAAGATGATCCCTCATGTGGCAAGTGAGAGCAGGTGTAATGAAAATTAATTTGTCACCAAGTCATTGCCATATCTTGAGTGGTGGTGTTGACAGATGGGATTTCAGAGGATGTATTTATATTTGGAAAGAGCTTAGAATGTGCTCTCTAGACAGTGAAAAATGGAGTTGCCTGTGGAATTAAGTGGATGGTTTTTGTGTGAACATCTATTCAGGGAGAAGAGATTTGCAGTTATTTTGATGGATAAAAACAAAAGAACGTAAGTATCTCTTCAGTTCCTGGTTTATTCTCTCTGTCAGGCTATTTTCCTGGGGTAATAAGCTGAAGAAATTAGTAACTGGATCCTCTTTATGCCAGGATGTATAGCCTAACTGCTATGTCCTAGAGAGTGGTCTTTGGGAACTTGTATAGATGAAAACAGTTCGATGAAGATTTTTACAAGTTTGAAAGCTGTAGACAACTTGGGTAGAGGAAGATAATGAGCCATTTTAGAAAAGTAGTCTATATTTACCCAGATAACTGTGTTACCTTAAGTCAGAGGTAACTCAGTTGTAAAGTCCATTGAGATTTTTGTCCCAAGTTATTTAGGTATAAGTAAAAGTCAGATGAGTCGGTGAGGCGGTTGGCGTGGAGACTTACATGAAGTAAGTTAGGCAGACTTTAACAAGAACGTTGATGTTCTGTCCTCAGTTAAGCCATCAGAAATATGAGGAAATGATGGACATGGAAAATGAATCTCATGTGACCAACCAATTTGCTGCGAATGGAATTGAAACAACATGGCAGACCAATATTTGGGAGGTACAAAAAATAGTAGGGTGCTATGAGTCTCCAGAGATGTGATGATCTGTTCAAGTGGTAGATTTGTGGCAGAAATTCTGGATACATGCTTTGGGAGAGTGCATGAGTTTTAGTATTTTTGGTGCCAGAGTTAAACAAAATAATAAAACGAGAACAAAATATGGACAACCAGGTTTGACAGGTGGTCATTCTCTTTGCAGATTTCAGGTACTTAAGGCTTTAATGACCTGAACCATTGTTAGATAATTTATGCTTACTATTTAAGGTGTCACCATTTTTGCAGAGCCAGTTTAATGGCTCATAGACATACATCAACCTCTTATATAGTACTTTTGCAGCAGAAACCAGTGCAGGGTAGTAGCTTTTTTTAAGTTCCTTCTGTAGTGAGATCTGAGGTATCTACTTCAATAAAATATGGGATATTGAGATTAAGATACTATAAAACAGGTGCAGAGGTGACAGTGTGCTTGTGCTTCCAGAATTAAATGAGCTGGATGAACTTAGTATGACATCTGGAAAAAAGTTATTTAATGAAGAAGCCAGATACCTCAAAATACAAAAATCCTAACTTTAAATTTTGTTTGAGGATGAGTAAATGGTAACCAGAAGGAGAATTTGATGAATATAGGGCAGGGAGCTGACAGAAACCCATCTAGGTGTCCCTGATGACACTTACCAACTGATATTTCCTGGACACTTCCCTGTCTCGATCAGCTACAAAGTCTTTACTCTAGCATAAGTAGGGTTGTGCTCTGCTGCAACGGTTCCTCAGGTGGTATTGTGGTGGTAGTCAAAGGTGCAGTATTAAATACTTGATAAATGGTTTAGGCAGTTTAGACATCAGTTATTCATTCTTGTCATTTCTTTCTGATAGGTCTGTCAATTAAAATAGCAATAAAAATTGTATCTTTGAGGATAGTTTTTGAATTTGCTCCTGTATGATGATGACCAGATATTTCTTGAACAAGTTGAGTGAGGAGTGAAACTTCACGAGAACCCTAGAAAAGTCCATGAGAAACTGAATTCCAGCCTACATGTAAGCCTTATTCCAAAGTTCTAAACCACTCTGAGAGCTTGTGTGTAGAGTTTCAGGAGGTCTGGTTTTCTAAATCTAAATTTAGCCGTTACACATATAACACGTTTAAAGATGATTATAATGTTTATAATGTTTGATGGCAGAAAGCATGAGCAACATTTGTAAATTTTGTTATGTAAAGTCATCAAAGGACTTTGTGTTACTTTTATATAGCTCTCATGGGTTCTTAATTAGCTGATTTTTAAATGTTTTTTTCACAAAGTGTAAGGAAATGCACAGTTGAACAATACAAGAGCTAACCATTAACATCCTCTCCAGGTATCTACAGCAACTGGTAGAACTCTCATCCTCTACTATACTGAACCTTAACTTATCTCTTTGCAACTTGTGTTTCACATTTGTGAAACTGAGTTATGTTTTTTAAAGTATGTACATTAACTGCTACAACTGTCATGCTCTCCGAATGTGAATCTTATCTCATCACATTGTAACTTGTGCTGTACATCAGTGCAAACTATTTTTTTCTAAAGTATGTAACAGGAATTTGTTATCTATTATAAACCAAGTTAGACTGCTGGTCAGTGAATCTTATTTTATGACACTATACTGGCCTGGCTCTAATCTAGCTTGACTAAGAACAATATGTTTACTTTTTATCATCAGCTGATTATCATTAGCTATGTTTGTATTCATCCCAACTATATGTTAGCATTCACTCTATGGGTAGACGTATAGTGGTTTTTCAAAAGCAGGTGCCTCATTCATCAAGAAACGCAAAGCAAACATAAAGTGCATTTTTAAAAAAATGCATGTACATTTACCTTTGTACATAACTAAATGGACCAGACGTCATTCTAATAATATGTATTTATTATTAACTTAGCTCACTCCTCTATTCCGCTAGGAGCTCAGGTTGCCTCCTCCTACGGTCACTTCATCTAAGGTGCAGTTACACCATGCTATGTCTGCAGCCAAAAAATCACTGCAAATTAAGCCCGCAGCTTTATAGGCAACACTTTTTGCTCTTCATTTTATTCTACTGCCGACTACAAGGATAGTGTATATACAATGAAATGTGTTTTAGTAATTACTGCCTTTTTCCCGGTTTAGAATCCTACAGTTTATGATCCACTTTGCTTCAGCTTCAGCTACCTGACACATCAGTCATTTCTGTGTGCTCTCCATTTCCTTCTCTTGGTGAGTACAAGGACATATGTATATATACACACACAATGAAATGCTTTTTAGTAACTACTGCCTTTTATCCCTGTTTAGGATTGTGAGTTGCTGACTGAGCCACAACAAACTGGCCCGAGCCAAGGCCCTGGATACTCTGCTTCTAGGCCAAAGCAGCCACATTTTTCAAGAGAGGTGGAATTGCAGGTAGAGCTGGTGGTGTAGAGACTGCACACTACCTACTGGCAACTCTCCAACCCAGCCTAACAGCAGATCTGTAATGAGATCACTGTGCAGGTCAATGTTGTGGCTCCTATTAGAAGATCATAGTTCAGCACTTTTTTTCCACAGTAATGTCTCAGAACATGTTAAGCTATATTATAAACTGGAATGCTACACTAGGGAGTGCAATTGTCCATATTACCAACTCTGTTTTGACAAGTGAAGTACAATGGTGGCTCTTGCCAGTCTCTAATAAAAAAAAAACATAAGCTGCATTAATATTTTGTCCAGAGGAAAAAACACAAGTTATATTTTTAGGTTTTCAAATGATGATTTAATATTATTATTATATTCTCATTATAATTTTGAAAAATAAATTAATTGGTACTTTCCTTTTCTATATTATATGTATATACAGTTTTCATACACTTTGAAGCATTACATTGCATGTCAAACATTTCATATTCTTAAGGATTACCACTATCAACTGCTCTAGCAAATATTTAGAAGCCTCCAGATGTTGCTTTTGACTAAAATGAAAACAAAACATTGCATACATAAGAAACAGATGGTAAGTAATTTGGCTTGCAATGTTTGTGAGCTTAGAAAAAAATCATGAATAATGGGTTCGGTAAATTTCCCTCCAAGCATTATTGATTCTATCTGCAGTTCTAGAACATGAGAAATATGTTTGTGTATTTAAATACATACAAGTGTTAATATATTTTCAATTAAACTATTTCAGAAGCAAACAAATACTACAGTTTTCTCACTTAGTACATTTCCATTTTATTCCAGCATTCTTACTTAACACTTGGTAAAGTCGCTCAGCAAAAAAGCATTTACAGGTATTTTAATGTCACTATTTTTCATTTATTCACATTATAAGCAGGGCCGGATTAATCCGAGGTCTAACTGGGCTATAGCCCAGGGGCTTCAGGCATCCAGGGGGCCCTTCAAAGTCCTCAGCAGCATTATTGATCGGTCCAGGGGCGGGGGCGCCCCCGGACCGATCAATGCTGCTGAGCACTGTCAGTGCAGTCATCCATTCCCGGCCCCGGCGACGCTCAGTAATCTGCTTACTGAGGAGATCTCGCGAGAGTTCGTGAACTCTCGCGAGATCTCTTCAGTAAGGAGCTTACAGCGCGCCGTGGAAGGAGGACTGCACTGACAGGTAAGTGCTTGGGGGGCCTCACGGGTGGCAGTGGGCGGCTCACATTGGGGGCCTCACGGGGGAATGGAGGTCCACTTAGCCCAGGGGCCTCCATTCCTTTAATCCGGCCCTGATTATAAGGTAAGTTCTGGTCTGTATTCTAGGCTGTGGGTAGATAGGAAAGCAGTATTTAACATACTAAATATTTGTTTATAAAAATAGAAGCCTCAAACTTCTGTTGTCAGAGCTGTGAACGCTTTCTTTACAGTTTTGTTAAATCCATGCAAATCACATATTTTCTTCCTTATTTGTTTTGATGTTATTACATAATTAACCAAAAATATCTAAACAATAAACAAAAGCTTCTTGTGGCTCTCAATTAATTGCTAGTAAAAATATGCTTACTTCAAAACCGCTCTTGAAAAATGAAAGTAGACATCTTGCTTCAGGCATACACTGGCAATCTGGAAACTCTTTGGAAATCATTTTCCAGAAGGGCTGGTTTGTCTGACACTATATTAAATCTGGTTTGAGCTTCAAAAAGGTTGTACAAATGATCTCTTCAGGCTCCCAGCCCAGCTTCAAATAGTTTTGGACACGGCTGATACATATTCTACATTTGGCCTCTACTACTCTACTAGGTTTGTTGTGACCCCAACATATACATAAAATCACACACCAAGGTTGATGAAGTCCTGTGTGGCTGAGAAAAATATTTTTTGCTTTGGTTTCATGCACAAATGGGGGAAGGTGTGTTTGCTTGTCAGAGCAATTAGCTTGAGTCCTGGATAAACTCAGTTCCATAATTTGTATAAATTACATTTAGTCAACTACCTTCTGAGGCTAAACCTTTACTGGATGACTTAAAATGAAAGCAGAAAGCATGTCCACTCAGAAAACTGATTTTTCTATACACAAATACAATTATTAGCACTATAACATATTCTGCTAAAACTAGTGCTGAAATAATAAGAACATTTAAAAGAAAAGAAAAGAAAGAAAACAAAACAAAACAATGTTGATACTTGGTGTATCTGCAGCCTCAGCTGTCCAAATGGAGAAACTGAACTCCAGGGTAAAAAATCGAAATGTGTTCAGTCAAAATGTCAATGGCATTGTCTTGAAGGGCAAGTTTGCCATTAAAGACATTGCCATTTTAAATTTAGCGGTCAAACTCACTGATATCGGCACGATGCAGAAAACGGCACATAATACATATACCCCAGACTGTAATTATAGTTTTAGTACTTGGTTTATTGTGTTTGATCCATAAAACATGAGTAGAGGGAGAGGGATACTGGTATGAGGGGCCTGATCCAGGAGTTTTCTGTAATGAGCCTGGAGATTGCACAGTGTGAGTGCCTTATTTGCACAGGCTTTTTTGTATGGATCTATTCCCCCTGCTGTTTATTGGTCAGGCTATGCAGTTATGTAATTAGGGGTACTGCTTATATAGCTCGTTAGGAGATTATTGCAGGCGATCACTGGTTGCAGGATATGTGGTTTGTGTTTACCCATTGTGCCTCATTAGCTCACCCTTCAAGGGTACTCTAATGATGCCTTTTCCAACCAGGGTTCAGGAATGTAACAGTATATTATAATATGGAACCGCGCTCTCCTCCCAAGGTTTGTGAGAGTTGCACCTGCTAAGGGTATCCCTCCCTTTAGAATAAATCTAGAATTTTATAATGCTGGGCGCTCATCAAATGTTTTACCTAAAAGTGCAGAACCTTGTGATCCAATGATGTTATAAATCCATTAAATAGTTGCTAACATTTATTAAAATACAATAAAAATACAATAAAAGTATAATCACGTGTTACCATGAATAAATGACTAATGAATAATGGAATAATGATATGTACATTAAATGGAATTAATATCACTTTAAATAATAACGTGATCTACACAATAATGTACATGATATCAACCTGACTGCATATTGAGCAGATAAAATCAATTGACAATAAATAACATTATAAGATCTCTATCAAAAACATCATTGGATCACAAGGTTCTGCACTTTTAGGTAAAACATTTGATGAGCGCCCAGCATTATAAAATTCCAGGAATGTAACAGTGTCTACTCTAATCTTCAGATATAACTGACTTCTGTGTCTCCGTTACTTACAGTGTTAACCCACTGTCACTCACAGGACTGTGAGTGCCGCTTCTCGTGTGTTTAGGAACCGTGGCCGTCCACCATCCTGAGGGTCTGCGCATGTGCAGCCCCTTCAGTACCTGTTGCTTTTAGTTAATTGGCTGATCAGGCAACATTTCCTATTTAAAGCACCTGTGGTCAATACCTCATTGCCTGATCTTGGAGTCTCATTCCCCATGAGCCTCTGAAGGTGTTCCTGTGTTTCCTCGTGTATTCAGCTCCTGCTGATTCCTGTTGTTCGTTTGTGGCTTCCAGACCACTTCAACTCTCCTGTGTTCATCGTGACTGCACCAGCTGATTCCTATCCGCTGCCTTCGTGCTTCTACAGTATCCTGCTCACTTCAACTCTCCTGTGTTCATCGTGACTGCACCAGCTGATTCCTATCCGCTGCCTTCGTGCTTCTACAGTATCCTGCTCACTCCAACTCTCCTGTGTTCATCGTGACTGCACCAGCTGATTCCTATTCGCTGCCTCCGTGCTTCTACAGTATCCTGCTCACTTCAACTCTCCTGTGTTCATCGTGACTGCACAGCTGATTCCTATCCGCTGCCTCCGTACTTCTACAGAGTCCTGCTCACCTCAACTCTCCAGTGTTCATCGTGTCTGCAGCCAGCTGATTCCTATCCGCTGTCTCCGTGCTTCTACAGTGTTCCTGCTCATTTCAACTCGCCTGTCTTCATCGGGTCAGCGCTCCGCTGCTTTCATCTCAGCTACTGGTTACCAGACCGCCTCAACTCTCCCGTGTTCTCCAGGTGTCCAGTTCCATATACTACTGCTTCCTGAGTATTGCCTTGTTCTTGCTGGTCTACCTACCGTGCGCTGCACCAACTTGGTTACCGCTTCCATCTTCCAGTGGTCTCTCCTCCTGCCGGCCTTCAGCCGCTCAGGTATCCCTGCACGTCTCTCTGACAGCCTGCTCTCCTGAACCGCGGTATGCATACTTCTCATTGACTGTGCTTGTGTATTGCATATCTAGCTGGACTGAGTTTGTTCTCCTCTGGAGTTCCTATCCACTGAGACTATTGCTATCATTTGACTGTGTTTCCTATTTGCCTGGATAGTTATTGTGACTCTGTATATTTGTGCAGTGCTGCTCAGTTATTATTATATTGTGCATATCATCGTGGGATCAAGTTCTGTGTGCCCGTGTATACTCTGCATTGCATTCATCTCCTCGTGCTCCTCTTTACATATATATTGCAGTGGTACAACTTGCTGGATGCAGACCACTGTCTCCTGTTCCCTGTGACACCAGTTTCAAGTATCCTCTCACATAGCAGTGGTACAACTTGCTAACGCAGACCACTGAATCCCCTGATACCTTCACCTGGATTCCATTCCTTCACCTAGACAGCGGTACAACTTGCTATACGCAGACCGCTGACTCTCACCACCTCCTCGTTACTCCTGGACATTCCTCCTCACTATAGCAGTGGTACAACTTGCTATACGCAGACCACTGACTACCCTTACGTTTCCTTGTCCATCTAGTTCCTCGTGTACAGTTATCTACCTATTACCAGTGCTGCTAGTCATAGACTTTTCTCGAGCATTCTCTTACCATCTTCTGTCTCCTGTTCCGTGGTCACCCCGCTACCAGAGTACCATATTACCAACTATACTGCTCTGGTAAGTCCATCATCTGGTGATACCTGGGTAAAGACTCCTAGTGCCCGTGACAGTAAGATCAGGCCATGACAGACCCAGATTCGGAACCTACAGCTAAAGAGATGCTGCAGCATCTGGTTACCCATATGGAACAACAGGATGCTCGCCAACAGCTGTTGCTGCAATGTTACCAGGCGTTAGCCTCCCAAGGAACATCTGGGCAAAATATCACAGCTACTGTTGATGCTCCTGTGCTTTCCTCCGTTTCCCCAGTGCCATCCCAGGTGTCTACGGCTTCCACGCTTCACCTGCATACTCCGTCAAAGTATGATGGAGACCCCAAAACATGTAGGGGTTTTCTCAATAAATGCTCAGTTCATTTTGAGCTCCAACCTCAAAATTTCTCTACTCATCGTTCCAGAGTGGCCTATCTCATTTCCTTGTTTTCCGGACAAGCTCTCGCATGGGCTTCCCCTCTGTGCGAGAGAAATGATCCATTATTACAGGATAGTGCCAAATTTATTTCCACGTTCCGAAGTGCATTTGATGAACCAGGTCGGGTCATTTCCGCTGCATCCAGCATCCTCCGTCTACGTCAGGGTTTTCGTACAGTAGGCCAGTACGTCATTCAATTTAGGATATTAGCCTCTGAACTTCAGTGGAACACTGAAGCGTTAATTGCCGCCTTCTGGCAGGGGCTTTCTGATAAAATTAAAGATGCACTGACTACTCAAGAACTACCTACTTCTTTAGAAGACTTGATTTCTCTTTGCCACCGTGTAGACATGAGATTTTGTGAAAGAGAGTCTGAAAAAACAACTTCAGTTAAAGCACCTCTTCGCTCAAGTCCTCAACTTCGCCCAGCTTCATCTCCGGTGATACCCATGGATATAGGACGCTCCAAATTAACGTCAGAGGAGAGGGACCGAAGAGTAAAGAATAGACTTTGTATCTATTGTGCTGATTCCACACATATGCTCAATTCATGCCCTAAAAAATCGGGAAATGCCAGGCCCTAACCAGTTCTGGAGAGGTGAAGTTAGGGTCCCTGGAGTCCTCTCCATGTGCTACGAAATTAAAAGTCTGTGCTTTTGATGTTACAGTTTCCTTTGCTACCAAATCCTTTAAGTCCCAAGCACTTATTGACTCTTGAGCTGCGGGAAACTTTATTTCTAAATCCCTCGTGAATCAATGGTCCCTACCAGTGATTACCTTGAAGACACCTATTACTGTGACTGCTATTGATGGATCACGCATTATCAATGGTCTCATCATCCAGAGTACGTCTCCAGTAACCCTTCAGATTGTGTATTACACCAAGAAGAGATTTCATTTTTAATTCTTCCCGTTACTACAAGTCCGATTTGTTTTAGGCCATCCATGGCTTCAATGTCACTCTCCCCAGATTGACTGGCGCACTCCTCAAGTTACGTCTTGGGGAGCTGAATGTCATCGTTGTCTCTCAAGTCGTTCCTCTTAAAATACAGCAATCCTCCATTTCACCTTCCTCACCGGGACTTCCCCCTCAGTATGCTTCGTTTGCCGATGTATTTGATAAAACTCAGTCTGAACGTCTTCCTCCTCATCGTTCGTGGGATTGTCCGATCGACCTTCTACCTGGCAAGACTCCTCCCAGGGGTCGTGTGTATCCACTTTCGTTACCTGAAACTCAAGCTACATCTGAATACATCCAAGAGAATCTCCAGCGAGGATTTATTCGACCTTCTACTTCTCCCGCTGGAGCCGGGTTTTTCTTTGTAAAAAAGAAGGATGGATCACTATGCCCCTGCATAGATTTTCGTGGACTTAATGCCATTACTATCAAAAATCGGTATCCCATTCCACTTATTACTGAGTTATTTGATCGTATTAAGAGAGCTCGGATCTTTACCAAGTTGGATCTTCGTGGTGCCTACAATTTAATTCGAATCAGGTCCGGTGACGAATGGAAGACAGCTTTCAACACCAGAGATGGGCATTATGAATACTTAGTAATGCCCTTCGGGTTATGTAATGCCCCCGCTGTTTTCCAGGGCTTCATTAATGAGATCTTCCGGGACTTGTTATATGTTTGTGTCGTCGTCTATCTGGACGACATATTGATCTTTTCACAGGACCTGCCTTCTCATCACCAACATGTGGCAGAAGTTCTTTCCAGCTTTCCAGACTCCGGAGAAATTCATTATTCTGTAAATTAGAAAAATGTACATTCGAGTTGCCCCAGATTCCATTTTTGGGATATATTGTCTCTGGAGTTGGTCTGCAGATGGATCCAGAAAAGGTGAATGCTGTGTTACATTGGCCTCAGCCAACTACTCTTCGTGCAATTCAGCGTTTTTTAGGTTTTGCCAATTACTATAGACGCTTCATTCAAGATTTCTCATCGATTGCATCTCCTATTGTGGCCCTAACTCGTAAAGGGGCCAATACTAAGCAATGGTCATCTGAGGCTCTTCAAGCCTTTCAGTTTCTTAAAGAGTCCTTCTCCTCTGCTCCCATTCTTCGACAGCCTGATGTGACGCTTCCCTTCTTCCTAGAGGTAGATGCCTCTAATGTTGGTTTAGGAGCCATTCTCTCCCAAAGATCGGAGCAACAAAAATTCCATCCTTGTGCCTTTTACTCTCGGGGTCTTCTGCCTGCGGAGAAGAATTACACCATCGGGGACAAGGAGTTGCTGGCTATTAAAGTAGCATTAGAGGAGTGGAGATACTTGTTGGAGGGAGCTCGTCATCCTGTGACAATTTTTACTGATCATAAGAATTTGTCATATCTACAGTCTGCTCAATGTTTTAATCCTCGTCAAGCAAGATGGTCTCTTTTCTGTTCTCGTTTTGAGTTAATCATAACCTTCAAACCAGCTGCTAAGAATAAAAAAACAGACGCTCTATCTCGAGCCTTTGTGACGTCCTCAGGTGTTGAAGAGGGTCCCAACCACTCTATATTAGACCCCAAATGTGTTTCTCTGGCTGCTTCTTCCACTAAAGTGCTACCATTTGGGAAAACCCTCGTGCCTCCTGCTCTTAGGAAGAAAATCCTTTCGTGGTTTCACTCTTCTCGTTTTTGTGGACACTCTGGTGAGCGCAAGACCTTTGAAATTCTCTCTCGAAGTTACTGGTGGCCTTCTATGAGGAGAGATGTCAAAGATTTTGTAGCCGCATGTGAATTGTGTTCCCAGTTCAAGACTCCCCGCAGAACTCCAGCGGGTTTGCTCCAACCACTACCCATTCCGTCCAAGCCATGGACCCATATTAGTATGGACTTTGTTACTGATCTTCCTCCTAGTAAAAACTGCAATACTATTTGGGTAGTGGTGGACAGATTTTCGAAGATGGCGCATTTCGTTCCCTTGACTGGTTTGCCTTCTTCTTCTACTCTGGCTGAGTATTTCATCAAAGAAATCTTTCGTATTCATGGATGTCCGTCCGAGATTGTTTCAGATAGAGGAGTACAATTCGTTTCCAGATTCTGGCGGGCCCTCTGTAAGACCTTGGGCATACGATTATCACTCTCATCTTCCTACCATCCTCAATCAAACGGACAAACTGAAAGGGTCAATCAAGATCTTGAGACTTTTATAAGGATGTTCTCGTCAGCCAACCAAGACAACTGGGTAGAATTGCTTCCATGGGCTGAATTCGCTCATAACAACATGTACCATGAGTCATCTTCTAAAACTCCATTCTTTGTGGTTTACGGTCACCATCCGTCTTTTCCGGAATTTCCTGCCCTCCCTCCCACCCAAGTTCCTGCTGTAGAGACTGTTTGCCAAACCTTCAAAAATATTTGGTCTCAGGTCAAAACCTGTTTAAAGAAGACATCTGCCAGATATAAGTATTTTGCAGATAAAAGGAGACGGACTATTCCACCACTGAAAATCGGAGATCGTGTTTGGTTATCAACCAAAAATATCCGTTTGAAGGTCCCATCTATGAAGTTCGCTCCTCGTTTTATTGGTCCGTATAGGATCATTCAAGTTATAAATCCAGTTTGTTTCAAACTTCTACTTCCTAAGAACCTTCGTATTTCCATTGCCTTCCATGTGTCTTTGCTCAAACCTCTTATCATCAACCGTTTCTCGGTCCCTCCTTCAGCACCTCGGCCAGTTCAAATTCATCAAGAGGAGGACTTTGAGATTACTCACGTTTTGGATGCAAAAATTTTGCGAGGAGTTCTCCGTTTCCTCGTTCATTGGAAGGGCTTTGGTCCTGAGGAGCGCTCATGGATCAAAGCTGAAGATCTTAATGCTCCAGCTCTTCTTAAGAAGTTTTACTCCAAGTATCCGGACAAACCCGGTTCCATGTGTTCTGTGCCCACCTTTAAAAGGGGGGGTACTGTCACTCACCGGACTGTGAGTGCCGCTTCTCGTGTGTTTAGGAACCGTGGCCGTCCACCATCCTGAGGGTCTGCGCATGTGCAGCCCTTTCAAACCTTCAGTACCTGTTGCTTTTAGTTAATTGGCTGATCAGGCAACACTCCCTATTTAAAGCACCTGTGGTCAATACCTCGTTGCCTGATCTTGGAGTCTCATTCCCCATGAGCCTCTGAAGGTGTTCCTGTGTTTCCTCGTGTATTCAGCTCCTGCTGATTCCTGTTGTTCTTTTGTGGTTTCCAGAACACTTCAACTCTCCTGTGTTCATCGTGACTGCACCAGCTGATTCCTATCCGCTGCCTTCGTGCTTCTACAGTATCCTGCTCACTTCAACTCTCCTGTGTTCATCGTGACTGCACCAGCTGATTCCTATCCGCTGCCTTCGTGCTTCTACAGTATCCTGCTCACTTCAACTCTCCTGTGTTCATCGTGACTGCACCAGCTGATTCCTATTCGCTGCCTCCGTGCTTCTACAGAATCCTGCTCACTTCAACTCTCCTGTGTTCATCGTGACTGCACCAGCTGATTCCTATCCGCTGCCTCCGTGCTTCTACAGAGTCCTGCTCACCTCAACTCTCCAGTGTTCATCGTGTCTGCAGCCAGCTGATTCCTATCCGCTGTCTCCGTGCTTCTACAGTGTTCCTGCTCATTTCAACTCGCCTGTCTTCATCGGGTCAGCGCTCCGCTGCTTTCATCTCAGCTACTGGTTACCAGACCGCCTCAACTCTCCCGTGTTCTCCAGGTGTCCAGTTCCATATACTACTGCTTCCTGAGTATTGCCTTGTTCTTGCTGGTCTACCTACCATGCGCTGCACCAACTTGGTTACCGCTTCAATCTTCCAGTGGTCTCTCCTCCTGCCGGCCTTCAGCCGCTCAGGTATCCCTGCACGTCTCTCTGACAGCCTGCTCTCCTGAACCGCGGTATGCATACTTCTCATTGACTGTGCTTGTGTATTGCATATCTAGCTGGACTGAGTTTGTTCTCCTCCGGAGTTCCTATCCACTGAGACTATTGCTATCATTTGACTGTGTTTCCTATTTGCCTGGATAGTTTTTGTGGCTCTGTATATTTGTGCAGTGCTGCTCAGTTATTATTATATTGTGCATATCATCGTGGGATCAAGTTCTGTGTGCCCGTGTATACTCTGCATTGCATTCATCTCCTAGTGCTCCTCCTCACATATATATTGCAGTGGTACAACTTGCTAGATGCAGACCACTGTCTCCTGTTCCCTGTGACACCAGTTTCAAGTATCCTCTCACATAGCAGTGGTACAACTTGCTAACGCAGACCACTGAATCCCCTGATACCTTCACCTGGATTCCATTCCTTCACCTAGACAGCGGTACAACTTGCTATACGCAGACCGCTGACTCTCACCACCTCCTTGTTACTCCTGGACATTCCTCCTCACTATAGCAGTGGTACAACTTGCTATACGCAGACCACTGACTACCCTCACATTTCCTTGTCCATCTAGTTCCTCGTGTACAGTTATCTACCTATTACCAGTGCTGCTAGTCATAGACTTTTCTCGAGCATTCTCTTACCATCTGCTGTCTCCTGTTCCGTGGTCACCCCGCTACCAGAGTACCATATTACCAACTATACTGCTCTGGTAAGTCCATCATCTGGTGATACCTGGGTAAAGACTCCTAGTGCCCGTGACACCCACGATGTTTCTAGAGACCAAATACTTCAATTGTGGGCTGTGGGGATACCAATTTAGACCATTTGTAGAAACTTGGTGTCGGAGCTTCAATAACATGCATCTGCTCTGCACTGCAGCCATGCCACATCCCTTTCTAGTGTTTTTGATGCTAACAAAATGGCTAAAGACAAGAAAACAACCTTTTCTATTTGCATTTTTATTAGCATTGTGTTGCATTCCTTTTGTGCTATGATATTTGGAAAGCATCATAGGGGAAGTCAACATTGAACTCTAAACTCTAAAGACATTAGTAACAAATGCATGTCATATGTGAAAATGAGTTACATACCTTAAAACATTAAAGCATTTGTAGTCATAAATATTTGCATATGCTTAAACAAAATGTGTACAAATACCACTTCCTTCAGCCCTAGTGAATGGAGAAGAAGTAAAACTTTGTATTTTACCAAAAAACAATTAGTGCACAGTAGTCCAGTATAAATTTTTAATGTGCATCTTTTTAAGGCAGGGATATGAGCAACAATATATAAGTCTACAGCAAATCTATCTTGCTGAGAAGTCAAATATGATAAATGAGATAACTTTAGTAAAACAGATTACTAAATATTTTATCTCCCATTAAAGTTACAAGTTATAAATAAAATAACTATATACAACTATGGAGTTTGAATATATAATTTATTAACTTGATTTCAGCTTGATTGCATACATAACATATCCATACGATCCCAGCTACAGAAGTCACTTAGTAACAAACTTATTTTAAGAGAAAAACATTATCATTGTGGTAGTAATTTAGCAGTGAAATTATTGTGAAGATGTAAATTTCAAAGCTTGAATGAACTTGAGAAAATAATATAAAGCATATATACTTGATCACAAAACAACAAAATGACCATATAGCAGATGCTGTATGGCCATCTTGTCAAATTGCTGATTTTCTGAGATCTTGCCAGCGAGATTTCAAAAAGCTATTTAATTAAAGGCAAAACCCATGTGGGGCAATTTGAATGACCACAAATTGATATCATAAAATGGCTATACAGCATAGGCGTGCACACCACATTTAAGTAGGGTGTGCACCCAGGAAAATTTAGAGAGGGATAGTCTGCACCGCAGCTTGCCGCTGGAGGGATATGCCCTCATGGAGATCATACTATGCCACATAGTAGTGCCCCCACTTCATATTATGACACATAGAAGTGTCCCTAGTTCATATCATGCCACACAATAGTGTCCCCAGTTCATAAAATTTGCAAACTAGCTTGGAAGGATGTGGGTATAGTTTATACAGTCAATGACTTGAATAATAAAAAAAACCTGTAATTTTAAAGAGGTAATCTAATGCAATTCAGCTCTAAATGAGCACCATACAATTACATACACCCAGTACTACAAGTGGTGCAAACACTGGCGCAAATCTTTTAAGTTATTAGAGATGCTTCAAAAAGTAAATTGAACTTGTGGTACTTAGTCTAAAGGAACACAGCCAAATCAAAGGATCCTTGTTTCAATCTTCTTTGTAAGTATTATAATATTTATGGCCTCACCTAAGGACGTGATATACTCGGGTAAAATTCTGCCCCCTTGTAAAAGCATTTACATCAAGATAGATGTACCATTCACAATAATATCAATTCTCAGGAGTGTATTCATTAGTCTCTGTGGGTCTACTACTCTTTCAACTTGGGAAAAATAACAAAATGCTAATAAAATATTAATAAAGTCACTATGGCAGAAAAATAACAATTGTAAACGGGAATAGTTATATGTCTAAATATGTGTGATTAGCTTTATATAAGGTTCTTTGCAATTTTCATAGGTTACATAACTTGATTTTATTAATGTCTTTTCTTTAACTAGTTTGATTTGGGGCATTATACCTGAACATTTATTCTATTTAACAAATATTTAATACAAGAAAAAATATGTTGAGAGCTCTGGTTTGATTACCAGGCACTATTGCGATTATTGAAGTTTTACTTGGGAGTGTGTACTACGAATGACTGTCATATAATTTGGATTTAGACATTATACCATTGGATATACATAGGTTTGTGTGCCCATAAATTAGCTTTAATATGTGACTTAATAAATATTGATTTCTAGATTTGGAAAATTTAAGAAAAATCAATGATTTTAGAACATTTAATTTATTATTTTATTATTTTAACCATTTGGGAATAGTTAAATATCTGTTACTCTACGTGTAAATGTTCTTACTATTGTTTGGTTAGATGTTCAATTAGATTTAGTTTAGATGTTCAATAGATAACTCTTTGTTCAATTAGATTGAACAAAGAGTTATCTATTTCTATGCAGAAAATATGGTGTGTAGAGACAGGAACTAAATTCTGGTGAATACAATTTAATCAAATCAATCAAGCAGTACGGTTGTGATATTCCCTGTTTAAGGGACTAAAGATCAGTATGTATCTGAGTGTCTTTGAAAAAGTTTGTAGAACGAAACGTGTCAAAAAACTATCCACTCATCAGACTGCTAAGCTGGTGCTATTGAAGAATTTTCCGTGCGACGTGTTGTCTCAAACGATTGTATCTATGACTGAAAGTCCGATCAGTCTGACAATGCATACAATACACACTGACACGATTTACCTTCAGATCTGTGCTCTTCATCTGGTCCTATAGTCTTCAGAGAATGAAAGCGCAATAATTATACATTCATTATATTCACATTGTCACACTGATTAAAACCGCCTTGTTATAGTTATCCACAAGTCCTAACAATTTTCGTAAGCTTCTGTGACTCTGAAATGAAACATTATCTCAGAACGAACAAATTAAATATTCTTGCTACAGCACTGTCAACATTTATTCACCAGGGCATTCATTGCTAGCATCAACTGAAAAGAACATGACTCTGTAAACTCTATGGAGATTGTGAACATGATCGGTCGGTGATTGGTCAGAAAATATTAAACAGTATGACCAAACAAATGAGTCGATATTCAACACTTTAGAACAACTTTCGATCGTGTCACAATACACACAAATCTGAATTCCGACCGAATGGTCGTATGTCAGCTGATTTGCCCGATTATTGGACGAAAACGCTCCAGTGTGTACCTAGCCTAACTTAGCCTGCTGTGTACCTTCCAGTCCAGTGAGAGTAATATATACCTTCAAAGCAACTATATTGTTATTGTTATTATTTTAGCATTGGATATGTATTTAAATGTGCAATTATTAGCTTGAATACATATTTATCGTTTTTAGAACTATTTCCATCTGCAATTGTTATTTTTCTGCTATAGTGACTTTATTAATATTTTATTTGTTTTATGTTATTTTTCCTGAATTGTTAATCAGTGCTGTTAAAGCTTTTTTCTAATTCGTTTTGAGAGAGGATTTTGCCAAGATCCCTGTTATAAGTGTTGGCGAAATATTATCAAGAAAAAGGGAGAATGGCGCACCAGGTATTTTTATAGTTCCCCAACCTTTCAGTAGGAAGGTCTAATTTATTACTGAAAAAGATTTCTTATGGCCAAACCTCCCGAGGTTGGTACACCCACACAATTATTAATTCACATAGAAGAGCAGAGGACAATATGTGTAAAAACGAAACGTGCGTCGGCTCTGTCCACGCCGCCAGCTTCCCTCACTATATTAGGGTTTAAAACTTTACCATGCTCGAATATGCATTACTTTAGGTCAGACAGGGTTATTGGGCAGCATTGGTGTGTTACTGCTCTGGGCACGATTCTGAGACATTGGCACATCTAGGAGTTATATATAGCGTGGACACTATTTAGATAGTGTTGGCTTATCCTACGATATGAGTGGTGTGCAATTCATCTCAGCTGTTGGTTTAGCTGTCGGTTTTCTCGCTAATAGAGATCTGTGTGATCCTAAGATTTCTAGTTACCATGCTTTCTCCTTTTAAGGGGAATCGTCATTGTATTCATCCAATCAGTATAACCTTATATACCTAATAGGAGCATTTATTTATAGGTTCTTACCTATATAAATCACAACACAGTGCCCTTTTTGTAACAACTTTTAATTAATAAACAACCTGAATGATTTATTATAGCAGTGGTCACAATTTTCTCTAAATAGGAGACAATCTTACTTTATAAACATATGTGACACACATATTATCAATTTTATTGTAAATTTGAGCATTGTTTCATTGTAGCTTTATTGATACTAAATCTTGCTACCAACACCATGAACCCTTTCTCACTAATTACTATATAATTAAGAACTTTATCAGTCATTATATAATATGGGATATTAGCTGGCAAGCGCGGCCATAGTAGAATTCTTTCTGCTTGTTTTATCAGTTAATCTTTAGGTATTCATTTCCATTTACAAGTTTTATATTTCGCTTATTTGTCATGTTCCACAATAAAGTTTTATTTTAACTGTTTATTAAATATATTTGTTAATATAGTTCCTAAGGGTGCCCCTTTTACACATACTGTATTCTGCTCTTCTATGTGGCTGAAATATAAAGACCCCCAGCAGATAGAAGATCCTATTGACAATAAATCACACTTGTATTTTTTTTTATTATTTTTTTTTAGTAGAGGTTACACTATGTATTAATTAGTACTAATAGTATTATTCTGGTAGTGTACTTTCTAGCACATATTATTTTAGTATTGTAATGCCTCTAGTAACATAATATTCAGTACAGTTAATGCCAAAGTTTTAATATCTATAGTGACATACTCTATAGCAGGGTTTCCCAAACCCAGTCCTCAGGGCTCCCCAACAGTGCTGGTTTTCCATATCTCCTTGCTGGAACACAGGTGTATTCATTACTGAATGACACACTGGAATAGATCCACAGGTGGTCCTAATTATGTCATATGTGATCCAGAAAACCTGCACTGTTGGGGAGCCCTGAGGACTGGGTTTGGGAAACCCTGCTCTATAGTAAAGGGAAGCCTAATTCACTAACGGTTCTCTTAATCTATTCTCTAGAATAATTGCTCTTATACATTATCTAATATATTAATACCTCCAGTATTAAAACTTCAAATGTTATTTTTTTCTACTTTTGTATGAGTACAAATACTTGTGTATTTTAGCCTACAGATTCTTTAAATTTCACTGACTAGTCTCTATTTAAAATGTCACACATTTATTTTATCGCTTTCTCTATACTTGCCTATAGTTGCCTCATTAACTATACCTGTCTCTAATTGTCACTTGTTTTTCACTAATTTCTCTGCATTTTCTTTTGAACTTGTCTCAGTTTTACTCCAATTTATCAATTCCCTTTTTATTGTCTTTGTTTTAAAGTATCCTGTATTATTTCTATGCGTCCCTTATTCTTAAATGTGCTAAGAATTATTTGCCTTAATGATCCTGTTACTCTCATTTACCAATATTTCCTTCTTCTCAAATCTATTCACTCTTTTCAGACAGCTCTCAGACTGTGTCTGTCCCTTCACAAACCTTTCTCAGAATCACTCTTACCACAGATTTTGAACCACTGGTCCACATGAGAGCAGATCAGCTGACTCTTTTTGTGTTTATGACAGCTCAAGCTCCCTCTCATTGCACTGCTAGCTTTAGTTCAGGAATGGTCGCATGGGCAAAAATTGTGACATGTATGGCTCATGGCAATAAGAGTGTGCATATGCTAACACCTTAGAATGTATACGCAGGCACACCAGTTAACTACTTGCCAAATCAGAAGCAGCTAGTTTACTATTAAAATGGTTATAGGTTCGTTCAGGAGCAGTCCCCACTATCATGATCCCTATCTATGCATTAATGATCACTGTGTCGTTTATGTATGACAATAAAGTACACTTTATTGTCATACATAAGTGCTGTTAAAATTATTACATTAATAAATCACAAAACACCAGCTATAAAAACAATGAACTGTGACTTTAAAATAAAAATAAATAAAACATAATTCATCAAGGATAACTAACTGCATTTTTAGTTTGGAAACGAGTACAAAGAATTAAAATAAATTCACTGGAACCAATGTTATCCCCAATAGGTCTAACAGTCCTTTGCCACACTCCACTCACCTCTTCCAACTTGTTTGGATAAGTTGAGTAGTTGTTGTTGAACTTTTTATTCATCTGAATATGAAGTTCAAGGGTGAGGGGAATTGACAACTGTCCAAGTTGCTTTAAAAGAGCAAAAGAAGAAATTGAGTGCAAAATGGGAGTGTTTGACTTATTGGGGATCACAGTCGATAAATAAGCTATCATTTTTTTAACTATATGCATTCTTGTACTTTTGGGTTGAGTTAATTAAAATATACAGTGTTTGCAAATGTGGTTCAAAATGAAATGTAAAATACATTTTTAATCTGTATTTCCCTATGCAGTGAATATATCTGGAGATTACTGTTAAAGATTAACAATGCTTACTAGTTCTTAAGATTACATTTCCCCAGGTTAATCAAGCAATTAACATGCAGCAGAAAATATTCACAATGATCCTTGTTCATCTATTGAGGCAAGTAAGATATCTCTCTTTGCCTGAAGTAGAAATGAGGCCCTAATGAATTATTTAATTAGAACAGACCATCTGGAATATATGCCAGTCTGGAATGATTCTTTTTCTATTTCCAATTTCATATAAGTATAAAATCTGCAGTGGTTGCTCCTCTTTAAACAGCCTCTCCTGACATTGAGGTCACACAAACTAATTGTAGCAGAAAAGCAGTATATAAAACCGTTGGGAAGGAATCATCTATACAAATTCCTAACTTTTATTTAGATACACACTTTCTTAATTTACATATCAATAACTGCACTGTCCTCTAACCTGAAAACCCTAAACAAAAGTGCAGACACAAAACTTATCAAGTTTAGCTTTCTTTCTTTAACCTTGGAGAAGACAGAAGCAAATAATTTCTGTTCTACCCCCTTCCCCCCCTCAGCTGTACCACGTGTATTTACACAATGGGCAGTGGGTTCCAGTGAAGAGGCAAACAAAGAAAAAGTATAAACTAATGCTGTAGGTATTGATATAGAGATTTATGAGAACATTGGGAGGATATAGTGGATTAAGGAATTGAAGATTACTATGCCAAGAATGAATGAATGGTATTGGTGGATCATGACCAATAACAAGGATTCAACAGTGATTGTTATGGAAGTAGAGTAATAATGGTAGGATATTGTTAAATTGAGTACATAATGAGCTTGATGGGATTTACAGATTACTGGCAATGCAGTGTGCTGTGGAAAGTCCTTGTGCTGTGTAAAGGCCATGTGTTGTGGGAAGAGTGTGTGCTGTGGAAACACTGTGCGGTGGGAAGGCTGTGTGGTCTCTTAGGGGCCGATTCAATGGACAGCCTGACTTAGTTTAATGTTACCCGGTTTTAGTGCAACTTTTGGTCATTTTGGAACGCAATTATTTAACCCACAATTAAATTCTCGATGTCACGCTCTCTATTTGTTTACAAAACATGCACATCGCTGTGGGTTTCAGCCTCATATTAAAGTATAGGCAAAAGGATTAGGAGGCAATTCAATTCTATTTTAATGCAGTGAGGTAAACTGTGCCATCGGCAGTATTATCTCGCACCTCTCCAGGCCGGGTTAACAAAAATAAAGCGGAAGAAAACTATGGAAATCAAAAAGTTATTATTAAAAATCAGATAATTGAATGATTTAATTAAATAAATGTAAAGAGAAGACAAGACAAGCATTATAAAGCATGTGCAAAAAAATGCTAAAATTCATTAACAATAATTTATAGTTTCAAATTTAATAAACGGGTGTGTGTGTGGTTAACAACTACAATACGCAAAGAAAAATTTGTTCAACTATGTAAATTACAAAATACTAATTTGTGTGTGTGCAGATGGCCGCGTTAAACCTTACCCACCATACCATAACATTTGCATTCACCTAGGATTAACGTGCAGGGGTGGGGTTTCCTGATTTTAAATTGAATACCACACAGTGGAAACTAAAAATGGCCGCTGCTTCTTAGTAATATCAGCGCGGATATATTATTTACTTTAACCGCAGCGTTACAAAGTATAAGGAGATTAATTGAATCAGCCCCTAAGAATGCTATGAATGATCAATACTGAGGTTTCCTAGTGGTGTATATGATGGATTGTTTGTGATACATATGGAGTTTGACTGTGCATATAACAGAGTTTTAATTGATACATTGCACTGGGAGTTTAAGAGTTGATATGTGAAAATACTGGGTTTCTGGAGAATAAGGTTGTATGGGACTATGGAAAATGAATACTGAGGATGAATGAAGTAGACTATGATATACATGAGACAATATGAAATTTGTTATTTTTATAGCTTAAAATTACTGCATATGGATTTAATATGGCAGCAATGTGGATTTTAATGTGTTCAACGGAGGCTATGTTTAATGGCTACAAGAGGAATATCAGACTGCAGTGTGGTGAACAAATAATGGTTGTTACAATATTGACAACATGTATTGGCTGCTCAAATATATATATATGTAATGGATAGATAATACATTCTGAAAACTATGCTCTGCCCATTATAGAGATTACACTTTGCGCGTTATGGAGTAAAACTATATATATATATATATATATATATATCTGTGTATATATGCAACAAGATCCAACTTTGGAGATCGAGAGTGAAAACGAGTCGTGGCGCCCAAATTTGGACCTCAAAGCAAGGCAAAACATCATTTTCGTCAATCTGTAGAGATTAGTCAGCTAGAACAGTTTGCTGATCAATTGCTTTTGATTTCAATCTTTGAGGGAGTTTACACAGACCAGTGGAGTGGCTACTGGTTGTTGCTAATGCATTGCATCTATAATAGTACTTGTATATAGACTGAGTTAGATATCATTCTGAACTAAGTAGTATATTTTGTGGAAGAAAAGAGTAGCAGCAGAATCCAAAAACAAAAATATCTATTTCTTTTAAAAATTTTATTTATTCTAGCGAAAGTAAACTTTTGGGCAGTGACATATGAAATCACTTTTGAAAAAAACTTGGTATTTTCATGTGAGGTTCAACAGCAGCTGCACATCTCAATAAAAAGCTATATTTTCTAATATTTTCTATTTTTTAATATTTGTCAATTTTGAAAGGTTCAATCATCTATATTTTAAAAAAGGGTGTTTGCGTGGGAGGGTTTTTAATGGACATTTTAGACATCCAGTGACTGCAAGTAGAACATTGCAGCAGTTGCAAAAAAAATTATATCTGCCATGCCACCAACTGAAACAAGATCATTAGATAAATTAAACAATATCTTTTTTTTTAGTGTAAGGCGCAAGAATAAAAATGTTAAAACCCTACGCACACGCTAAATTTGGAACATTACACAGTATGCATCATGTAGAGTAAAGAGGCAGTACCAATCAGATGTCATTAGATGGACAGAGGCATCAGTAGATATTTAGACAATGAGATAGCCAGTTGTAAAGAGCTAAGTAATTTACTGTTACTTGATAAATAAATAATGACACTGATAGATGAAGGTGGCCTTTTCTGGCATTTCAATCAAGCCTACAGCCCTTCAGCTAGCAGGCTACACAAAACAAACATTTTCCTCGGCTTTTGAAAAGTAGTAGGGTAGGAACCTAGGTGAAATATACCTGTTTTCATATACTACACTAGTGACTTTTTCACTATATATATATATATATATATATATATATATATATATATATATGTAGTACATACTTGTGATCTATACATAATAATAATAATAATCTAGCAGCTGTTGCACTTGGAAATTTGTATTGGTAAGATAAGTTTTTACTAAGTGGTGATGTTTTACTGATTAATTGGATTAAGAGTTGTACTAGGCAGTAAAGTTGTCCTATGAGCAGTGAAGTATATGTACCTGTGAAGTTACATATATTTTGAGAGCAAGCTGTATTTAGCATAAGGATTATTAGGAGATTGTTGCACATTATGTAAGGTGGAGATAATGCAGCAAATGTGGGAATTGTAAAGAATTCTGGGATACATGCACACACATACATGAGGAAGATACTTCTACACATTTACAAAGTAATTAGTAATATAATTTAATGTACCTACACACAGATATTGTATCATATATATATTCGGAGGGTAAGATTATGTTATTGAAGATATGTTGTAACATTATTATGTAAGTAAAAATATTATTTCATACATATATATTTGCATTGTGATTTTGGGTTTTATATTGTCTTGATACCGTAATTGATGTACAGTAAACTCAAGTGCTATGGTATTTGAGGTGGTGGAAATGACTGTAGTATTGTGCCTTCTGAGGAAAAGTGTAAAAGGCTGTGTGGGTTTTAAACTGGTTTATCTAGGAACAGGATATATCTTTAAAAACAATATTGAAAATAACATGTTAAAGATCTGTCAAAGTAGAGATGAGCAAAATGGTTTGGCAAGTTTAAAATATTCTTCCATTTTCAGAGTTTTAGAGTCACTAAGTAAATTTGACGATTTCAATCTGCTTTAGAAAAAAATAATAAAAGGAATTGGACTACAGCTTGGGTCAATAGTATTTTATCAGGCTCAAGAAGGTACAAGTGCAAGCGGAAGGAACAATCCATAGAGTCAGTGATTCCATTATTGAACAGTTCACTGCTTATGCAATCCTACAGAAATATAGTGAGACATTAATTAGTAGCACTAGCCAGCAGTCTGTCACTCTGCCTGCACCATTTAGTGTCTTTTGCAATCACTTGCAGATTTTCAGACTCCATGTATTTTCTCAGAAATCAGGGGTTTAAATATCAGTATCAGCCTATGAGCTGGCTTATCGGACCTAAACATGTTTAGGTGTAATTTCGTAAAATAACAATTTAAATAAATATAAACTCTAAAAGACTATGATTGAAAAGTAAATGTAGATATCATTGTTATGAAATCCCAGTATCGTTAAAATTAATAATCCAATGAGTCCAGAAAAAGACAATAGTAATAAATTAAAATGCTCCAGGTGTGAAGTCAACACTGTCATTGAAAAGATTGCATTTAACCAGTAAAAAGAAAAGCAAATATATAAATTAAAAAATTAATAGGATCAATAAAAAAAGGAGATATTTGATTAGCTCAATAGCTGATACAAATACTATATTTAAGCCCCTGCCATTTGAGACTTGCCTCTGAAGAAATCACAATTACAAGGTGAAGGAATGTATTAGGTAATTTACAAATTAGACTCTTTACTTGAATGAGTATCTTGTTCCACATAAAGAAGACTCTCTGCTGACTATTGCAAAGATCATCATTTTATATATTTGTATTACAAGAGAAAATAGTGCTACTCTGAATAAGAACTGCAATATTGCTTACGGACAGCACTTTGATAACATATTGTTGCACTTACATGTTACATTCCTGAAGAGATAGCACACAAGTATAGGTTATTCATTGCATTCAGAATATATACTTAGATTATTGAAACTGAAACTGTCTCTAAACCTGATGCTACATCACAACAGATCCATGTTTCATTTTTATATTCTCTGATATTTGACCTAACATGCACCAGAAGTGAAACCAATCCAGTTCCTGAATATTCTTCACTATTGATGTAACTCTAAGCTGGCTATACCATTTGTTGTAAGAATTTGTGTGGACTGCTTGTTTGCGTGTGTTTTATCACACATAATTTTGATTGATTTTTATTGCTCAATATGTCTGATTCAAGTAATATTTCACTGATATGGATTCTTATTAGTCTTCCTTTTTCATAGTATCTTCATTTTCATTGTATCTAAGTTATGTATTTCAATTAAAGGGAGTTTTTATATTTGTTTTTAATCTTTGTCTGTGTTATGGAATAATTCAAGGACAAAGTCTCTTCAGAATATGTTTTTCTTTGTATGTACTGTACAAACTGTTCAATTCAAAATAAACAATAGTAATTACTAATTAATTATGCATACATTTTTAGTCTTAAACTACAAAAATAATATTCAGATAAATCTATCATTACAGACTCTTAAACAGGCGCGGGCTGGGAGAGTGATGGCCGGGGCCACACAGACGGTCGCATCGCATAAAACGGGATGCGGCCGCGCCATTGATGACGCGGCCGCATCCCCTGCCGCCTGTGTGCTGACGCGGCCGCATCTGATGTAATCTGATGTAATCAGATGCGGCCGCCGGTGAAAATTTTCTATATTGCACCCGGGGGGAGGCCGGCTGGCCTACCCCCCAGCCTTGCTCTTAAACCAATCATATCACTGTAACTATAGGCCCACCCAACCTCATTTTATATTATGTTTATCATTAGACCCAAACCACAACTTTTTCTCATAATTTAAAAAGAATATATTTTAGAATAGTTGCAAGATTAAATACCATAGAACATATTTCAGCACAAACCTTGAGTAATAATGGAATAAAAAAAAAATTAATTTGTCAATATGCTGTAAGCTATGATTAACTCTTAGGCATCCTAAACATTGCAATATAACCAGTTTACTCAACTTCATGTATGCATTGATTATCCATGTTATTCATCTTTCTCTGTTGCTGAGTAGCAATGCAATACATCAATCAGCACAAATAATATGATCCTCTCTCAATCCTAAGGAGAAAATAGGAGGCAAACAAGACAGGAAAAAGGTAGATGCAGTTGTGATAGGATAATCACCAATACTCACCGAATTGGATATTAGGGATCCCTAAAGTTTGGATCATATGTGCACTTAATTTAAATTATAACATATGGATATTCAATTCATCTATTTCTTCTTTAGTCTTCCTGTGGAATAACAGCATCATCATAAAGGGGCTCATATTCCATTTTCACATAATTCTGAGTATCATCCCTACCTTCCTCCACTACAACATGTAGTCCTACATACTCTCCCTCTTCTTCTCTATTAGCCTCTTTCTTTTGCTTCAATGATTTCCTTTTTCCTGAACAACACAATGGAAAATACATGCAACATAAACCATGAAAAAAATCAAAAATCCTATGACAACATACTGCAGTCGCCATCACTGAATCTGAACACGTTCTCTTGTCTACCTGACAAACTTCTCTTTTCTCTGTGAGTGACATAAGTCTTCACTATAGAACCATTTCATGATCTATGGGACAGTTTCTGGGATTTTCTTCCAAGTCTTTTGTAACCCTAGCAAATGGAAACACATAAGATAAAATACATTGCCCAATAGCACACCAGGGAATCCAAGAGTAAGTTTTATTATCACACACCCAATATAAACATTTTCATAAGGGAAGAGCTTTGTAGCTGTTATACATGTGTCCAAAGAAAGCCATGGAACTCTCAAGGTTCTTTCCTACTGTGATATTACACCCGATTTTGCTAAAATTACATCCATCCTTTGGCATATCATACAAAGTCTGATTTATAACCAATGTCCCATTCATAGCTACATTGTAACATCTAGGTTCATCAGATCCAAACTTGAAAGAATACTTAATCACACATTTTGCTTCAAAATGGTCATAATATCCCATCTATTGGCCTGGAATTTTGCCTACCTACTTTGCACTTATACATAACTCTGGACTACCACTTATGACTATCACTCATATTGCAGGAGACTTGAGTGTAGCTTTCTTTGCTATATTTCTATATGGAATCTTTATTTCTATTTTTTAATGATCTGTTTAATTTCTACAGTTTAAAAACTTTGACTAAGTCCCCTGAGGTCCTTTGCCCCTTCTTTGTTATCTCCTTCAGGGGTGCCTGTGTCACCTTACCTGCAACGCATGACTGGGGCCGCAACATCAATGGATATAAACAATGCTCATGCAATTAAACCATATACATATACACATATCCACATTTTCTTTTCTAAATTGTTATAAAAGAGTCTATAACGGACGTTAGGACTGCTCTTAATAAATTAATAAATGACAGAACGAAATTGGCACATGACAGATGTAGATATAAATATTTTAATGGGGCAACAAACCTGCCAAATTGTCCCATCTTTTCACCTTTCCACTCTACTAGGGGTGGTATGGTGTATACAGTTGCAGGGCAATTCCCATTAGTTCACACATTCTCTTAAACACAAGTCATGTAAAACGTGTATCTTGATCTGAGGACATAATAGAAGGTATGCCATACTTATATACAAATTCCTGAATGAGTTTCTTAGCTGTAATGGGGACAGTATTTATAGCAACAGAATAACCTTCAACCTTAAATTGGCCCATACAAACTTAAACATACTGGGCCTGAGTCATCAAGGAGAGCAGTGCAAAAAAAATTGTACATTTGATCCTGAACAAATCATGTCACAATGCAAGGGGTGCAAATTAGTTTATTATTCTGCATATAAGGAAGATACTGGCTGTATTTCATGTAGGATGCAAATACTTAATAGCTTTATTTTTACACTGACATTAAAAGTTGATCTAGCAAATGCTATACCCCAATTATAAACCTGTCCTCATATTTTAAATTTACCTCCCCTCCAATGCAACATGGTTTTGTCAAGGTGCAAAGTTACACCTTTATTTGCTTTGCTCTCCTTAATGAATCAGGCCCAATGTAACATTCTGGGCCTAACTCATTAAGGAACGTTAAGCATAAAAATTAGCTTTTAACCTTGGCAAAACCATGTTGCAATGCATGGGGAGCAAATGAGTTTATTTTTTTGCACATAAAGAAAATACTGACTGTTTTTCATGTAGGATGTAAATACTTGATAGCTATATTTTTACATTGACATTAAAAGTTGATCTTGGACATGCTATACCCAAATTATAAACCTCTCCTCACATTTTAAATTTACCACCCCCTGCAATACAATATGGTTTTGCCAAGGTTCAAAGTTACAATTTTTTTTGTTTTACTTTCCTTAATGACACATACTTTTTGCATATCAATTAATGTTTGTCCATCAGGTAAACAAACAACATTTTGTATAATACATGCTTGTTCTATTTCAATGTCTCTTTGAGCAGCAGCTTTGTGGCTATTTCTCCTCTGCGGTTACCAAATTGTCATGATTTTGTCCAAAATCATGACAATTGCCAAATTCATACCCAGAGTCTGTTTATATGTTGATGCTTTTATTTTCTGCTAGCTGGCATGCTTTTGTTAATGCTTTTAATTCAGCTAATTGTGCAGAGTGTGGTATTGGTAGTGGTGCTGAAATACAGTTTGTACATCATCAACTACAGCATAACCTGACTGTGTTGCACCTGTCTCAGTTTGCTTTTGACAGCTGCCATCCACATAATATGTTAAATGAGGGTTTTGAAGTGGAACTTTGCTTAAATCATGTCTCGGCGATGATTGTTCATCAACATACGATAAACAATCATGCAAATTTTCAGTGCAATTTTCAGTAATGACCCACTCCTCACTCTGGGGCATATTTATTTACCACCACATTCTTATCACAATCTCTTTCAATCCTTTTCGCAAAGATAATGATTGAACGTTCATGTGTAATTATTAAAATCTTCACTGGAAAAAGCAGTCACAAAAAATTGCTGTTCTTTTGAAGTTAAATCCTTTTCACAGCCTCTTCGTTCCCTAAGCTGCTGTGCATGCTCCATCTAAAACCTTTGGGCATACGCACAAATATCCCTGCACTTCACTCTTGCAGAGAGCAGTGTGTGACAGTGGGGGCTCTGCTCTTTGGGGCAGCGCTGAAAAATATCAAAAGTGGTAATGCCTAAGTTGGTGTATATTACTGTTAAAGGACCTGTGGTCGCGCCTTACATGCGCACGCTATCCTCTTATTCTGTTCTTAGATACACTTGCTATAAAACTCGCACTTTTATGCACTTTTCCTTACACAGTGTTGCCTTACTCAGTCTTTTGGCCACACTAAATAACACAAGCTTTACAGAACTATTTATCCAATAATCACTGTATCTCAGCAGTACTTCACAGTATATATTCGTTATAAATAACCAATACTCACAACATATGTATGTATTTAAATCAAAGTATTTTACTGTTAACACAGAACAGATTGTATTCACAGTTCACACATATATTATAACGTTGTTCAACATAACATAGTATATCAATATAAAATTAACCCAAGGTTCACCACCTTTTTCCTTACACTATCCTTGATTTACATATGTATCATTGATAAGAATCAGTATTTATAATATTGACTTAACTATCGCAGATATCAGACAATAGCTACCCAGTTATATGTATATAAATAGTTAAATCCACATTACAAATACACACATAGCTTTATGGATATATAAATTAATGATACTTATCAAGTCCTTGTATCCTGGATCCGATCCTTTATCTGCAGTGTAGGGAACATTCCTGCAGCATAGAATCCTTTCTTGTAGCTTAGTGTAGGTTTAGTATAATGTATATAATATATTCTGTAGTGTAGTGTAATGTATCTTAGTGTAATCCTATGGAATAGTATAGTGTAATATATATATATATATATATATATATATATATATATATATATATATACATATATATATATATACATATATATATATACATATATATATATATACATATATATATATACATATATATATATATATACATATATATATATATACATATATATATATACATATATATATATATATACATATATATATATATACATATATATATATATATATATATATATATATACATATATATATATACATATATATATATACATATATATATATACATATATATATATATATATATATATATATATATATCTTTTCTGTAGTGTAGTGTGTCTCTATTAGTGTAGTGTTCCTATTAACCCTTTCCTGTAGTGTAGTGTATTTTCTGCAGTGCAGTGTAGTGCTCGTTGTCCAGGGGCAGCAAGCAGCAAGAGAGAGGGGGGGACTCCCGAGTATGGACTTTTATAGTCCAGACCTGGAAACTTCCAGCCTGCCCAGCAGCCGCGTTTGTGTGGTGATTCACCACACTCACGTGGAGCTTCCTGTGTGTCCAGGAGTGATGACATCATCACCCCTGGCAATTCTCCCCACCGTGTATGTGCCGACTCAAGTCGGCACACACAGTGGGGATACTACTATGCAACTGCACATGTATACGTGCGCCCGTCACGCGAACACGTACCCCATACATGCGCACGCACGGCTGTAACCCACGGCTCCCCTTCACAATTACCATATATGTAAAAGCATTTTCATTCATTGTTAAATTGTTGTACATATCAGTTCCCATAAACATCTATGTTGACTGCTATGTATTACGAAACAAAGTGCAAAGCAGCAGATATCTATTATATCTGCTGCGATGCACTGTTGATAGATTAGCTGTTTTTGTGGAATTTACATGAAAATTAGTTTAATAAATAGACCCCTCTGGAACTCATCAGTTTTATTTAAAAGCATTAATGATGTAGGGTTCAAAACATTGTCTTATAATAACAAAATACCCACACAGTGTCTCACTTAAGAAAAGAAACTGGAATCCCAGCACTGTATCACAGGTCAAATTACTAACACTGATCCCTTCAAATTGGTATTCATAAATCTATTAACTTACATTCACACAAATATAGAATACAAACAATTATCTCCCTGTATATACAAACATAAAACAGAAAACAAACATTACTCTTCAATCTCTAATAACCAATGTGAAGTAAAAACAAAAGCCTCCAACAGGGAAAAATATGACTAATTTCCCGTAGCATACAGCTGTGGTACAACAAGTCTCAGCATGCTTAAAAAAATAAATTGAGTTAAATAAATACTGATAAGGTTCACTGTGTCAATTAAACTATATATGCATTTAAAACACTTAACATAAAGACACTTAACACATAACAATTTCAGACAAACAAAACATTTTTTATTTTTTTTGATAGAAAAACAAGCAGTGTTTTAGTGTCTAAAACTGAGGTAGTGTAATCAGGTGAACATAGCTGCAGACCATTCGCAAATTGAATGAGTATGGATCCACCTGGTAAGATGAGTGACTGCACGTTATCTGCTACAGTTAAACTATAAATATTGGGAGAATTGATCCACCTTCAAGGTATTCAGGTCCAAGTGTACTACTGTATAGTTCTGTATTTAAATGCAAAAAGATACTGACTGTCAAGATGTATCGGTATGCTAAAGAAAGCAGAACACAAGTCAATTATTGTAAAATGTGTGCTTTCAGATGGAATCTGCATTTAAATTGTTGCAGGCTTCGAGCCAACTAGGAGTAGGGGTTCAACCAAACTATTTGCCATTAAGTCTTGCATTAGCCAATAAAAATAATGTACCCCAAAATCCAGTTTGGTTAACATTAAAACCTATAATTTTTAAAGTTTAAATAAAAAGAAAAAGCATCTATTTTTGCATTCTCATCTATGTCCATATTTCTATCACAGTCCAGACCTTTAGTCTTTAATGCCATGGTCTGTTCTACATATGTAGGTAGAGCACTACTGACTGCCTCAACAACCCACTGACTATATGGTCGCCTCTCAGGTGTTGTCTTACCCACATGTTTCTTTAAATCTAACTATAAATTTCTATCAAAATACCTGTCATAGGGCACTTTGCATTCCACTGTCTCAGATAATTCACACTCTCTTCTCTATGCTTTCAAAACATAAGGTAAATGTAAGGTAGAAACAACTCACATTTCTCCTCTGCTGAGGATTTCCCTTCCATTGTGTAGCTCTCTACTCACCGTTGCTAAGGTTCAAGGTCCACACAATGTTAAGCCTGAAATCTCTCCCGACTTTGGGAATTAGGTGTCACTAACACTATTACTTTCCTCAACTACCACATCAAATAATACAGCTTCATCAAAAGCACTTACTCAGAACTTTGAACTCTACCTTTCCTCTCCTGATCTCTTTCCCTCCCTTCTTTCCAGGGTATCCGCATGCCTCTCTGCCATCTCCTCCTGGATGTCCTCTAGATTTATTAAACTCAATCTTGCTAAAACTGAACTCATTGTCTTTCCTCCCTCTCGTACCTCCTTCCCCTCTGACCTCTCCATCACTGTTGACAACTCATCTATCTCCCCTGTTCCCCAACTCCGCTGCCTAGGTGTCATCCTCGACTCCTCTCTCTCCTTTGCCCCTCACATTCACTCTCTCGCCAAATCCTGCCGTTTCCAGCTTCGCAACATTGCCCGCATTCGGCCCTTCCTCTCCCAGGATGCCACCAAATCTCTCGTCCACTCTCTGATTATCTCCCGTTTGGACTACTGCAACCTTCTCCTTATCGGCCTCCCCCTCTCTCATCTCGCTCCCCTTAGATCTGTACTTAACGCCGCTGCTAGGCTTATTTTCCTCTCTCGCCGTTCCACCTCTGTATCCCCACTCTACCAAGCCCTTCACTGGCTCCCCTTCCCCTACAGAATCCTTTTCAAGCTCCTCACTCTGACTTACAAGGCCCTCACCAACTCCACTGCTCCCTACATCTCTAACCTTATCTCTATTCACACTCCCTACCGCTCACTGCGATCGTCCAAATATCGTCGCCTCTCTTCCCCTCTGATTACCTCCTCTCATGCACATATCCAAGACTTCTCCCGTGCCGCTCCCCTCCATTGGAACAAGCTCCCCCGCTCCATCAGAACTTCCCCTAATCTGTCCTCTTTCAAACGAACATTAAAAACCCACCTTTTCCCTAAAGCCTTCCAGTCTCATGCCTAAACTCCCACCGGTCGGCTACCTCTCTTTCTCATCCCTTCTTCCCTTTCTCCCCCTTCCTCGACTCCGTCTCCGTTTCTCCCATCTCTCCGTCTCATCCATGTGTCTGTCTGTCTTCCCCTCCCTTTAGATTGTTCGCTCCTTTGAGCAGGGCTCTCCTACCTTCTGTTTCCATCACTTTTAACTGCGCTCTCCAGCTACTCAGCTCACCTCCTCTCAGTTCCTCTGCCCTCTGTCTCCTCTCACTTCTCTCCGCTCCCCTCAGTGACTCTCAACCTGTCATCCGTGCCCAACCTCTTGGGCCATAGTTACCTGCCTATACTCACTTTTCCCCTCCCTCCCTGTCTTTCATGCTGTGCCTGAGCCCCCAGAGTTATAGT
Source organism: Mixophyes fleayi (assembly GCF_038048845.1). Lineage (NCBI taxonomy): Eukaryota > Metazoa > Chordata > Amphibia > Anura > Limnodynastidae > Mixophyes > Mixophyes fleayi. The sequence goes on along the minus strand of NC_134403.1, from coordinate 117,631,473 downwards.
GCTTACTGTTACTTGTACTGTGCTGTTTCACCTTGTACTGTGCCATTGTTTGTCCTTGTACGGCGCTACGGATACTTTGTGGCGCCCTATAAATAAAAATTATTATTAATAATAATAATAATAATAATAGGAGGTGTCCCTGACAGTACCAAGTCAGAAGAGCCTCTTTTTTGCTTGGACCATCACCAAAATCAATCCTCCCATGAAAGGTCTATCAAACACTCACGCAATCCCCATACACACATAACACATGTGAAAAAGGTGAAATGCAAAATATATAATTATTTAAAGAGCATTTTCTCAATTTAGAATAACTAAATATTATAAAGCAAAAGCACTCCTTACTTTAATGTTGCTGTCTCAGATGTTTATGAAGATTTTCACCAAATCTCACTTAAAGTAAATCAACAAATAGCAGAATAAACATCAGTGGGAGCAACATATAAATAACAATAATAATTCAAATAATGACACACAATGGCATATGATTGTACTTAAAATACGACAAGTTCCAAGTCTTTAAAAGGCTCCACAAATTATCTTTTTGTATCAGTGGGAGATAACACATCGAATCAGAATGTAGTGTAGTTTGCCTTTACACTCCTCATATAAATATATATTAAAAAAAAAATCAATCTATTGCTTATATCAACACCACCTACATTTATGAAGCAAAATTAACTCTCACAAAGATACCGTGTTCAATAATAGATATTGTCTTTTTAAACACCACTTGTGATATTAAGGATCCTCTGGGCTGAATCACCCCTTTGTATATATGTTTATTCCAAAACAAAATGTATAATCTGAACACTTATGTGCTGAGTGAGAATGAAACATACATTTTAGAAAGAGGTATATAATTTGCCCCATCAAATAAAATCAGTGATTTTGAGTTATTTCTTGATTTACAAATTGTATTTGTAAACTAACAAACAACAGTTTTTGAATCAGGAGAATTCAAATGAAATTCAGAAGGATGAAATGCCTATAACAAAATTTAAGACTTTTTTTTATAGTTTCTCATGCACATATAAAGGGTAATTTTTTGAACCGGTCACAAAATTAGCAGAGGAAGAGTTTGTAAAAATTTTACCCATAAAAAAATCTAACAGAAACATTTTTCAGAATAATTATACGAAAAAAGAAAGGGAAAATTTCAAAAATCTCTCAAATAATAATGAGATTGTAATAAAATTGGCCAATAAGGGGGAATTAATTGTTATGAGTTTAGACCAATATGACTAAAAAGTACAATGTTTGCCAACTGAGGATAATACTTATATAAAGATCTAACATGATCACCTCACGACCATTCAAATTGTAAAAAATGAGAATGCATATTCTTATATCAATATTACCAATCTCCTTACATCTTAATTGTGCATATTGCCCGAAATCTACAAGGATGAGGTTAGTCCATCAGGTAGGCCAATAGTGTCAGGGGCAAACTCTATAACAGCTAATTTATCAGCCTTTATTGATTCACACCTTCAACCACTGGTAGTGTACATAAAAGGACACTACAGATATTCTTAATAAACTACAAGAGATAGATTGGGGGAATGAATTCATATTAGCTATGACTGATGTGAGATCCCTCTACACAATTATTGGACACAGGTTGGGAATAGAAGCAATTAATTATTTTGTGGAACAGAACGATATACTGAAACAAATCTTAATTTTTTTTTGAAGGAGAGTATTTCCTTTAATTTTAACAATAATTATGTTTATGACAACAAAAAATGTTACCTCCAAAAAGTAGGCATGACGATGGGTACCTGTTTCGCCCCTAGTTATGCTAATTTGTTCATGACCCATTTTGAGGAACAATTTGTATGGCATAACAATCCATAAAGTCTGGACATGGTAACCTGGTGTCATTTTGCAGACAACATCGTTTTCATTTGGAGAGACAGTAAGGAATTATTTGATGATTTCAGCAAATATTTAAATCAACATCAGTGCAACATCATCCTTACTTTTGATATAAGTGTAATGTAATTTTTTTAGATTTAAAAATCTACATCAAGGAAGGTAAGCTACAGATTAAATCATATAGTAAGCCAATGGACTCAAATTCTCTGATACCTATCACAAGTGAACACCATAAAAAATGGTTGAATAACATACTATATGGACAAATTGTTAGAAGAAACTGCACAGAAAATGCAGAATTTATGTTCCAGATTGTTAAACTATTGTTTGAGTTTGAGAAAAAGGCTATTCTAAGATTATAATACAGGAAGCTAAGGACAAAGCAATAAACTTAGGCAGAAAAGTTTGTCTTAATAATAGACTGAGGATAATAAGGGAGAGGTAAAAGAAGACAACATACAATGGTCTTTTATCACTAGATACAAATTTTAATATAAGGGAATTGAAAGGGCGATAGGAAAGTAATAGACAATCTTAAAAAAATAATTCATAGGTCCCAATCTTCCTATGAACCCACAATTTATTTATAGGAAAGTGCAAAATTGAAAGAACATATATGAAAGAAGTTCTACAAACAATAGAGGGTTCCACAGTTCTGGAATTTGTGCAATGTGTCAAAATACCTTTATGAAAAATAAGTAAAATCACTGAATTTAGGGTGAATTGTAAGAAATATGGCATCAATCAATTTATTACCTGTCACACTAAAATTGCTATATGTTTTCTTAAGTTCAAGTGCAATAAATATTATGTGGGACGTACAACTCGTTCCCTTAAAACCCAAATGTCAGAGCACCTATATAACATTAAGAGGGGTAATTCTATTCACCCATTATCAAATTATTTTATAGAGGTACATAGATGCTCTGAGAAATATGTAGTACGATTTATTGGTATTATAAAACCAGATTGGAAACACAAAGATACTATGACCAAGTTAGCAAAGAGTGAGATGAATTGAATTTACAGATTAAATACTATGATTCCAAATGTACTCAATGCGGACTTTGACTTACAATGGTTTCTGTAATAGCTAATGTACCCATAGAGTAGAATAATATATATTTGCAGTATCTCATAATTATGCCTTCTTTATAAAACTAATAATAATATGATGTTAAATCTGTTTATTTTAATGAAGACATTATAAGAACAATATTTTGATATGTTGCAACAAGCGAGAGAATTTCATAATAAAAGGACATTGAGTGAAATGAAGATGTCTATAAATGTCTAGTCTGCGGTTTCATTTCAGAGTATTAAGAGAACAACTCCTTTGATTCGTGAAGACAGGTCACATGATAGAAACTTTGAGACTAAATAACCCTAATATACAACAAAAGGACCTGAAAGGTAAAATTAAATCATACCTTTTTCTACAGAATTGGATTTAATTTAATTTGAATTACTTCTCCCTATCAACATATAGTTGAGGTGTATTGTTTTGGCATTTATAATGGGAAAATGTATCTGTTGAGATTAACGTCACATACATATAGGGGAAATGAAGAGTCTTCCTTTTCTTATTTGCACAGAAAAGGGAAACTTTACCTCAACGTATAGATACACTTTTAATTAGCATATTTGAAAACAGATGAAGTGGATAAAGTCTGACACAAAGAAATTTGAAACAAATATTTATTATGCAACTGTATTTAAATTTACATGGTCTAGTAAATTTACAAGTTTTAGTATACATTAGATTTTCTAGAACGAAAAAAAAATCACGTGAGTGGAATCTAATCAAATGTTGACTGGATGTTGCAGGTCATGTAATCGGAACTTTTCTGTTAATATTTTTTCCTTTTATATATAAGCAATCTTTAATTACGGTAGAAGAATTGAATATCATCATCATCATCATCATTTATTTATATAGCACCAACATATTCAGTAGCGCTTTACAATTGGGGACAAACATAGTAAACTAATAAACAAACTGGGTAAAACAGACAAAGAGGTGAGAAGGCCCTGCTCGCAAGCTTACAATCTATGGGTTATATGGCACAGATTGGCCAATGAAGATCACATGACCTAAATTTTTGTGGTTATATCAATGAATGTTTTTTTGTGACTGGCAATAGATATGATAGGTCAATTTATATCACATGTTCGGAGTATCTATGTTAACATCCTTCATGCCTGTGATTGATTCTGAAAGTGGAATTAATGATAGGGAAATTTAGTATAAATGATATTGATGGTTTTCAAACAATCAAGCAATGGGCTATTCGATTGGTTTAAGAATGTACTGTGACACTATAAAAAAGTGATAGGTCGGACAGATATGGCATACCTTAATAAAGACCCAAGCAGGGATGAAATACATTGGCGTTTATCCTCCATATTAGCTATTGGACTGCTATCTACCACTGAAGGTTGTCATTTCAGCACAGAGGCACCCATTGAAAAAGATTCATCTGAGAGCTTGACATCCTCTGAACTCTGGTAGGCGGCCATTTAATACAAAATGGAGGGGTCAAGTCAGCTGTTTTTATGTTTTTTTTCTTCTTTAATTGTTGTTTTTACTGAATAAATGATTTTATTGGAGGTAATGCACTATTGGCTACCTCTATCTTTTTTTCTATATAGAACTGCCACGTTACTATAAGGTTTTCCAGTCACAAGTACTACATGGAGAAGTCTTTAGATGTATAATCACAAGATAACATCTATTGTTGAGTAAGTGTCACGAGCTTCTGCCTCTGGGTTGCCTCCCAGCTGCTTTCATGATGACCGGGATGTCACTTCCAGTTTTCATCCCAGCCGTCACTATGGCCGGGACGTTCTGTAACACACTGGTGCGACCCGGCCAGCTGGGCAGCCGGGCACATGCGCAAATTATAGATAATTATTATTCTGCTGGGATTATCCTCCCTCATGTGCCTCCCTGTTTTTAATTGGTCCTTTCATGTATTTAAGGGCTTAGCCTCCCTGCCAGTTATAACGTCCGCTTCCTGTTTGTTACTGACCTGCTTGTTTCCTAACTATCCTGATTGACTTTTCTTTGTGACCTTGCCTGAACTTTTGGATTTTACCTGATTGCCTGATTGCCTGTTGCCCTGACCTTTTGTCTGGATTTTGAATATTGCTTCTTTGCCTGTGACCCTGAAATTTGCCTGAATTTTGGACCTGCTTGATTGCTGCCAGCCCTGACCTTTGGCTTGTATTCTGACCCTTATTCTGGCAACGGTTCTGTCACCAGGTCTGGCCATGGCCTCCACCTCCAGACTCCCAGTTACCTTGTCCTACACCGTGGTTATCCTAATAAGCCTCTACTACCATAGAGATAAGTTCTGGGGGCATCCAGATACCGGCGAACATGTACAGTTCTATGGGAAAGGTGGCTGCTATAGGTGAAGACCTCTACTAGCTCGGTTTTAAAGGCTTATCAGTAGATGCGATCCTAACAGTAAGCATATTTACAAAGGGGCTATTCAGACCCACAAGTGGTAATTAAAAAGAGAACATCTATTATTGGATACCCTATCTTTCTGAGGGTTAATTTTGCTTCATACATTAAGGTGGTATTGATATAAGCAACAGATTGAAAAATATTTTTTTTACTTTTCTTTTGCTTATTTTTCTATGCGGATTCTGATTCAATGTATTAACTCCCACTGATACGAAAAGCTCCGTAAAGCCATTTAAAGACTTGGACCTTGTGGTATTTAAAAGACAATCATATGCCACTGTGTAACATTATTTAAATTTCTCAACTTAGCAGAAATACAATATCTTTTTTAGCACTCAGGTTATTAATATAATGAAAAGACTTATGTGAGAACATACCATAAAACAGCACACAACAGCAGGGAACCAGCATATAAGCACTTGGAGCAGAGTAAAAAAATGTCTTACCTTGGTGCACAGTTGATCCAAGTACCCAAAGCTGATCTTCCATTAGTGCATTGTGTCCTTTATTACAGAAATTACAGAATAGAATCTCAGTGGAGCCTCCATAAAATGTTATGAAATAATTCAAGAACAAAGTCTCTTCAGAATACATATGGTACAGACCATTCAATTAAAAATGAACAATGGCAAATCGCTAATTAATTTTTGAATACATTTTATAACCTTAAACCACAAAAATAATATGTAGATAAATGCATCATTGCAGACTCTTAAACCAATCATATAACTGTAACTATGGGCCTACCCAACCTCCATTTTATAACTTGTCTATCATGACATAGCCTCAAACCACATCTTTACTTTTTCTCATAATTTAGGAGGAGTACATTTCAGAATAATTGCAAGATTAAATACCATAGAACATGTTTTAGCATAAGCTTTGAGTAATAATGGAATAACTGTCAACATACTGTAAGCTATGATTAACTCTTAGGTATCCTAAACACTGTAATATATCCAGTTTATTCAACTTTGTATACATTGATTATCCATATTAGTCTAAATAATCTTATTTGCCTCTATTTTAGAATTCGGACAGTGTTTGTGCTACATGTTGTCATTTGGCACAAAAACACTTTACATTAGTATATTCCAATTTACATAAATGTGCAGATTAGTCACAGTTGAAAATAACTTCTATTGTTTGTCTGCTACTCCCTCACTAGGGTGTTCTCCAGGTGTAGCTCCATTCACCTGGAAAATAAATTGGCTGTATTCACATAAACAGAACAGCTGCTCCTCTTCTTGGGTCATGGGTATGCTGCTTAAGTAAGTCTGTATGACCAGAGAAAGCACCCAATGCCCAAGAGAACAATGAAAGTTTTTCAAAAGGAGTTACCCAAATAAGTTGATGTGAAAAAAAGTAAGAACATTTATCAACTACACCAACTGTACATCGTACATCTCACACTAATAGGGCATGAGCTACTATACTAGACTTTTGGTTCACGCATCATAGACTTCATTATAATAGAAAATGTTTTGTAATTATTACCCCAGTAAAAAGTGGCAAATGTATTTCAGAAAATTAGTTATGCTTCAAATATGCCTTCAGTACGTACCATGATGTCTATAATCAAGTATTATGCAAAGTATCTGTATATTATGCATTGTATTGCAACCCAATGCTATAATTTTTAGAGAAAATACTGCTGCATTTACATGTAGGTAAATAACACTTCCAGAGAGATCTTGTGGCACTATAGCACCCAGGTGCTAATATTATGTAGCTGAGCGGATAAACAGATTATTCACACAGTCATTGTTGACAGACCCACACTTATTAAGAGGCAATGTTTAATTAACAAATTAACATACTTTTGCTAATTCCCATGTCTATATATGCAGACATAGGAATACAATGTGTCTCCAACAAAAAATAGCAAACCTGCTATCTCCAGAGCTGCTTTTAATATGAACACACATACATACCTCATTGTGTGCATTGAACTAGACATCTCGTCTCCAGTGGTTATCAGATTTTATGACACCTTCTATCTGGTCAATAGTGTCACTAGCGTATAATGTATAAGGGAGGATGACTGAGAAAGAGTGGGACATCTGGATTACCATCACTGAGCAAAATCTGCAGATACGTCAGTGAGGAGAGTCCTTGTCGGATGGTGTTGTGTGACCCAGTGTCCAAAACCGGGAACGCAGGACTGTTGCCGCCATTAATGTGTCGTACCTTTGCTACTTAATATCAGCATGAACTTCAGCACCGGAGAGTCTCATGCTGGAGAATAGGCTCCACACAGGGTAATTAACAACTAGGGCTTAGATAGAGTGTAATCTTATGGTTGTAATTTTCCAATGTTATTGTATTGCTATTATTCTTATGTTGTTACTTGTGTATTTAACTAAATAAACCATGTTTATATTTGTACATAGTCCTTTGCAGGAGCGATTTGTACCAATGTGGGTACACACCAGACACATATCTTCACAGATGGCTTTACTAAAGGTTTTTATTTATTTTTTAAAACATGGATTGAAAAGGGCAGGAGGAAAATGGGACATAATAATAGTAATAAAAAAGAAACACATGCAGGCAATTGCACTTGCATCTATCTGCAAGAGAACCCAGCATTTGAGATTCTAAATTCTGGGCAAGAATCCACCTTAATCAGAATTTATTCAATGGCATTGAAAGGTTTAAATAAATGTAATGTTTAGATATCCTTTTTAATATCAATGATAGGACACAATTTAAAAACAACCCATTGTAGCCATCATTTTGTTTAATATATTTTAGCAATGCTAGCTATGAGGGGTCTGATTCATTAAGGAAAACAAAGCAAGAAAAAAGAGTAAATTTGCTCTTGGACAAACCCATGTTAGTAGGCAAGGGGTGCAAATTAGTTTATTATTTTGCACATAAAAATACTGGACATAGCAAACATACTGGCTGCTTTTTCTTGTAGCATACAAATACCTGATAGCTTTTACATTGAAATTTAAAGTTGATTTAGGACATACCCTACACCAACTATAAATCTGTCTGCATATTGTAAATTTATCCCCCCCTCTAATGCAACATGGCTTTGCCAAGGAGCAAAGTTACTCCTTTTGCTCTGCTTTACTTCCTTAATGAATCAGGGCCAAGGTGTCAGATGCAATTTACTTCAAGCTGTGCTGCAAAAATCACCAGAAGAATTAAAAAAGGTAAGAGATTAAATTTTGCATTGTGCTTATAATGGATAGAAATACAAGCATGAATTAAAATGCTGTCGAATTAAAATGTACATATCTGTATTGTTTTGTCTTCACAATTCAGGTTTGGTACATTACTTCACTTTTAGTCAATCATTTATTTTCATATTGTAACTCATATAAAATTGATACAAAGACCTGAGATCTTTAAAAATTCTGTTTTGCTGTATGCTAATTTCCCAGAAGCTGCTTAAATCTCAGAACTGTAATAATTACCAATGCACATAGCTGTGGAAAGAACATTAGTTTAATAAAATATGATCATTATCTGCTTGAAATAAATTATATAGGTGTGTGCTATACCTACAAGTGGAGTTTTTTTAACTGATGTGATGCTAAGAATGACTCAGAGACAACTGAGAAACAAGTACAGAGTGCAAATGACAAGAATTGTTAAAATTGCTGAAAACTTCTTTTAGTGCATAGAAATATTGTTAGATAAATACTATGGTAAAGAAGTACAAATAATTGACCAACTATTTCAATATGCAGAGACAGACAGGTAAATCAACGTTTGTCTATCGAGGCTGCAACCTGTGGATTCAATGCAGCAAAGCCCATCACTCCTTCACAGGTGTCCTGGGTGAAAATTGTGATATTCATTGGACTTAGCTGCTCAAATCTAGGAAATGTCAATCCTAAGCAGCACAGTGGGTTAATATCATATACAATTTGTTACATAGGGAAGTACACCACTATATCTGATGGTGTATTTTACTGCATTTACTATACCCAAGCTTAAGTCAACCATGAAATATATACACATGTATTTATGTAATGCTTAGCAATGCACAAATCCACAATTTGAGGTAGGAAAATATCAATGAACATATTATTAATATTTTACCTTGCAAAATGTTATCAACAATGTTATGATGGATTGCCTCAAGCAATTTGTGGTCCTTGACATGGGATTCCAGGGGCCACATTTAATTAGTGTTTCAGTTAACATGAGTCGGTCCAAAGTTATTTGCTGTTATTCATTATTTGTGGAATAAGAAAAATGCATGTCATCAAATGGATATCATGTTCCACTCAAAAATAAAATGAACAGTAGCCTCATCAATGTTATCATATTGTCCATGTTAACCTATTATTTGAAATTCGAGTATAATCAATTTTGTTAAAGTCAATTCAGACAGTCAAAAAACTGAAGATGATGTGTAACATTAAGAAGCCCTAACTTCAATGAAAAAAATTACAAATGTTATTAGTCTCAATCAGCATCAGTTTGGATTATGATGAAAAATTTTTTTTGGGGCGGCGGATATTAAAAAAGCATATACTGATTCTCCAGAAACTATGAAGGATTAAAGGGTTACTTGCTGATGTTTTCCCAAAGACACCTGGAAACCTCAGTAAAATTGATCAAAGAAAATCAACAAATTTAGAATTTTGATTTGCAATAGTGATTGATATTAAAGCACTTTGTGAATATGAGGGCAAGAACAGTTGGTTCATAAAGAAAAAAACAGTCATCCAGATGACTCAAATTAAGTTCATGGACTCATGTTTCAATAGCACCTTCTTACCATAGATACCTTAGCCATCCTAATGTCAGTATTGATAGTGCAGTAGTACACCACTTGTGTCTCTATGCATGCAACAAGGAACAGCCCTGCAATTCCTCAGAATATGCAGAATATTGCATTGCCATAAACGCAACAATCTCAGCCCTACTTAATCAGAAAAAAGGATGTATTTGCTCCAATATAGATTTAAATGGAACATATTCTGTGGGAGGGGAACATTTTGCACTTTATATATGACCCTTAAAGAATGCTGTATCAATGATCTTAATAAAGACATGAAAAGATGTGCTGTTTGCTTACCCAAATTCTATTTATGTTGTAGGGTCAAAATTACATTTTAGGTTAAGCTAATCATCATCATCATCATTTATTTATATAGTGCCAACATATTCCGTAGCGCTTTACAATTGGGGACAAACATAATAAACTAATAAACAAACTGGGTAAAACAGACAAAGAGGTGAGAAGGCCCTGCTTGCAAGCTTACAATCTATGGGACAATGGGAGATTGACACATGAGGTTAAGTATACATTTTGCATCTTGGCCCAGCCAGACTGCAAAGGTAAGGTGACTCATAAGTTAAATGATCCTGTCACACAGCAATGTTGTTCAGGGGTAGTTGTCTTGTGTGAAATTGTGTAACAGGCTAAAGGTAGTGAGGTTAAGAGGGTGGTTGAGGAATATTATAAGCTTGTCTGAATAGGTAGGTTTTCAGAGAACGCTTGAAATTTTGTAGACCAGAGGAGAGTCTTATTGTGCGAGGGAGAGAGTTCCATAGAGTGGGTGCAGCCCAAAAAAAGTCCTGTAACCGGGAATGGGAGGATGTAATGAGGGTGGATGAGAGACGCAGATCTTTTGCAGAACGGAGTTGCCGAGTTGGGAGATATTTTGAGACAAGAGAGGAGATGTATGTTGGTGCAGCTTTGTTGATGGCCTTGTAGGTTAGTAAAAGTATTTTATATTGGATTCGGTAGAAGACAGGCAGCCAGTGTAGAGACATACAGAGTGATTCAACAGAGGAATAGCTATTTGCAAGGAAAATCAGTCTTGCCGCAGCATGCAAAATAGATTTTAGGGGTTTGAGTCTGTTTTTGGGAAGACCAGTAAGGAGGGAATTGCAATAGTCAATGTGGGAGATGATTAGTGCATGAATTAAGGTTTTAGCAGTGTCTTGTGTTGATATGTGCGGATTCTGGAAATGTTCTTTAGATGTATGTAACATGATTTAGATATAGAGTCAATGTGGGGAACAAAGGATAGGCGTAAATCAAGGATTACACCTAGGCAGCGAGCTTGTGGGGTGGGATTTATGGTCATGTTATCAACAGAGATAGAAATGTCAGGTATGCTCTTGTTGGCGGGTGGGAATATTATTAACTCTGTTTTAGAAAGATTAAGTTTGAGTTGGCGAGAGGACATCCAAGATGATATGGCAGAAAGACAGTCTGTTACATGTGACAACACAGATGTTGAGAGATCAGGAGAAGATAGATAGATTTGGGTATCATCCGCATAGAGATGATACTGAAAGCCAAAGGAACTTATTAGATTTCCAAGAGAGGCGGTATAGATAGAGAACAGCAGAGGACCTAGCACTGAGCCTTGCGGTACTCCAACTGATAGGGGAAGCGGAGCAGAGGTGGCTCCAGAGAAATTAACAGTGAAAGAGCGATTAGAGAGGTAAGATGAGAACCAGGATAGAACTGTGTCTTGAAGACCTAGGGATTGCAGCGTTTGTATGAGAAGAGAGTGGTCAACGGTGTCAAATGCAGCCGAGAGATCCAGGAGAATTAGGAGAGAGTAATGGCGTTCAGTCTTAGCAGTGATCAGATCATTAACAACCTTGGTCAGCGCAGTCTCTGTGGAGTGTTGAGAACGAAAGCCAGACTGAAGAGGATCCAACAGGTTGTTTGCAGAAAGAAAGCGTGTGAGGCGAGTATAGGCAAGTCTCTCTAGAAGCTTGGAGGGGCAAGGGAGCTGAGAGATGGGACGGTAATTTGAGAGAGAGTTTGGGTCGGAGTTTTGTTTTTTTAGAATAGGAGTAATCACTGCATGCTTGTATAGTGATGGAAAGATGCCAGTAGAGAGTGAGAGATTACAGATTTGAGTTAGAGGTGAAATGAGCACAGAAGACAGGGATCTACCAATTTGCGAGGGAATAGGATCAAGAGGACAAGAGGTAGAGTAGGAAGATAAGAAGAGCGTAGAAATTTCCTCTTCATTTGTGGGATCAAATGAAGAGAGGGTGTCATCATCATTTATTTATATAGCGCCACTGATTCCGCAGTGCTGTACAGAGAACTCATTCACATCAGTCCCTGCCCCATTGGAGCTTACAGTCTAAATTCCCTAACATACACACACACAGAGAGAGAGAGAGAGAGAGAGACTAGGGTCAATTTTTGATAGCAGCCAATTAACCTACCAGTATGTTTTTGGAGTGTGGGAGGAAACCGGAGAACCCCGAGGAAACCCACGCAAACACAGGGAGAACATACAAACTCCACACAAATAAGGCCATGGTCGGGAACTGAACTCATGACCCCAGTGCTGTGAGGCAGAAGTGCTAACCACTTAGCCACTGTGCTGCCCCAAACAAGAAGCTAATACAAGAATACTAAAAATTCTTATACTTTCCATTGTTACTGATTTAAACAGTATTTTTATTTTTTGTGTAAGCTTTCTTTGTTGAGGCAATAACATTCACATGTAACCAGTACATCAAAACATATGGAATTGTGGAAAAATAAGCAAATTGTTTTTCTTTATGTTTAAAGAGTGCACATCTATTGCAAAGAGGTTTGTGGAGAAGTTTGAAATAGGTTATAGATATACAGGTATATAGGCTAGAAGTTATTTCCAATAAATCATATGCAGCAGACTTCAAAACCATTTGCTGTCAATACCATCAATTGACATTTACTGCAACGGATGTGTACAATCCTTTTAAGAATGCAGTATATTACTAAAGGCAAAGGCAGACCCTATCTAATAAAACTGTGCTATTACATTTCCACTAAATCTTTATTTTGTCAAGACATATTATTTCAAACTAACTGAACATATCAAAATGTTTTATACTTTTATAGGTCGTTCCTTTTTTTATGTCATTGCAGACTGTGTGTCACAGACTAAGGGGTAGGTTTACTAAGAATCGAGATTGGTGGCGGTTTTAAACCACCACACAATGCTAGCGGTACAGTGGTCCAAACCACTGCATTTACTATAGGGCGGTTTGAGGCTGCGATTGAAAATGGATGGCGATGCGTGGTGGATTGATAAAGCTAAGCTGCCGTCGGTTTTGTCCAAACCACCGGTGGTATGGTTAAAATTGACATCCAAAAGACAGGATAGGACAGTTTTAATACCTGCTTCTTAATGGTTTGATAGCTCCAACATGCTGTTTGAGCTATTTTGCCATTCAAAACATAAGAAAAAGCACCATTGACATTTAATTTTTTTGGACAATCATTAATCATTGATTAAGGGGTGAAATTAATTTAATATTAACTTGTATTGCACTCAGGTCCTGGAGAGCTGGGAAGCCCAGAGTCAGTATCGCTAGAAGTTGCTGCAGAAAAGTATTGCAAAGAGCAGCAGATCGCCCATGAGAGAGATATCCAGAAGGATAAATACTGCAGCCAGAGGGAGGCATGTCCTAACAGGTAGGGAGACCTAACGTTCTGGCACCTATGTAATGCAGCAGGTGCTTTAAATAGGCAGAGCCAGCAAGGCAACTAGCCAATATAATGAATGAGTGTAGTTTTCAAAAGCCAGATCCGCACATGTGCAGAACCACTGGTAAGATGGTGCCCAGCCGGAAAGCAGCAGCTTCCATGTACGAGAGGAGAGCAGCTGCAACAGGCAGGTTGGAGCGCTGGACCCGGACTGAGCGATCAGCAGGTATAGTGTGTGACACTGAGTTGCTGAGTCTATATTTATGAAATTGTAAACTATTTTGGATTAACATTGTAATGCAAATAGTTCACATCATATTCAAAATATTAGCTATAGCCACAGACTGACATGTTCCTTTAATCATTTCATGACAATCCTAGCCTTGTGACGTAAAGCAATAATGTGTTGTTTAAATATAAATGCGCATGTGGGTACAAAGTTGATTGGCTTTGACACCTATCCTGTGACATTTAAAAACTGCACTACTATTATGAAGACAACCAAAGTGTGACACAAAAACCAAAACACACCATTACACTACTAACACAGACATGCATTGTTGACAACTGGCAGATTGGATGCATGGGCTCATACTGTTGTTGTTAATAAGGCCAAGTGAACTATGTGAAAAACAAATGTCCACTCATTATAAGCTGGTAAAACAAAAATGACCATTATACAATTAGGAGATTGTGCATGTGACTTCCTACCGTTTTATTTTATAATAGCTGGTTTATGCTCACTGCTCTGTACCTTTCTGCATTTCTCTACCTACTTCTCTGTAAACTAATACTTTTACCATTTTACTTAGATCCACATTCAGCCACATCCATGTCATTAATATTTGTTGACAATAATTATAAGCCATAACAAACATTTAAAAGTTTACATACTTTTTATTGTTTTATATAAATGCTAGTTTTTTATATTGTGTGTTCTTTTCTGCACAAACATTTTTAAAGAAAGCTATAGTATTTGCATATTTAGCCTGCATAACCAATTATCTTTCTATTACATAACAATAGAACAGCTAAAATTGTAGATAATGAAAACTGAACTCAATATACATGTACTGCACTAATCATCACCTACCAGTTCACTTTAAAGAATGTGACAAAGTTTATGTAATTGCAGAGGTTATTACAGAGTGAAAAGTAGGTTAACCCTCCAAGTTTAAAGCTATACTGTATGTTAAAAGTGGAATATAGGGAATCCTCCATGTTCTTCCTCATATATAGTAAGTTAACAGTGTTTCTCAAAAGAAATATGATTCAGTTATTTCGAAACCAAAGTTGTGTAATCACAATGGACAATGTTTACAAGCAACTATAGCTGTTTGTCTAAAATTGTGACTAAATATGTTGAACATAAACTAGAGATGTTCACTGACCCCCGTGTTTTGGTTTTGGGTTTGGATCTGGATTACCGTCGTGTTGTGGTTTTGGTTTTGCCAAACCGCCCTTGCGTGTTTTGGTTTTAGTTTTGGTTTTGTTTGGTTTTGTTTTGCAATTTTGTTTAAAAATCAATGTTTTTGGGCATATAATAACCTAATTTAGTGTTCCACCTGTTTTTTGGATAAGTAAGGTAATTCTAAAGCTAATAAATTAGGAAGAAAACCGTTTAATCCCTAATAGGCCATCCTTAAATCTGCACACAAACCTGGTTGTCTTCCTCTTCATCTTAGCCTATTGGCAATGCAGCCATCGTCTTTGGGTGTATATTACACCCTTCACTTGTAGCTGAATAGAAAAAAGCAGCCTGCATAGACTGTAGAATTAGAAAGTAAAAATAAATGGACCAAGGTAGTTTGGTGGCTATCTATGCCCCCCCCCCCCCGCCCTCCACTTGTAATTGAAAAGAAAAAAAGCAGCCTGCATAGACAGTAGAATTAGACAGTAAAAATAAATGGACCAAGGTAGTTTGGTATCTGTCTGCATCAGCCCCCCCATCCACTTGTAGTAAAATAGAACAAAAGCAGCCTGCATAGACTGTAGAATTAGAATATACAAAGAAATGGACAAAGACAGTTTGATATCTGTCTGCATCAGATCCCATCTCCACTAGGAGTAAAATACAAAACTATTCAGCCATTATATATTCTAGAATATAAATAGAAATTGAGAAAGGCATTTTGGCATCTGTCTGCATCATAATCATCAACATCATCATTAGCGCCCTTGTCGCCTACACAAATCTCCCCCTATTCTAATTCCAAAGTGCCATCCTCAATTTGTGTATCACCGGCTACACTCGGACTGTTCAGGCACACATCAGAAGAACTGCTGAAAGGGTCCCTCTTTATGGGTACACTAACAGAATGTTCACGATTAGACATACCACTGTTGCATGGACTCTCCACAGGGATTGGTGACATTTGTGATTCAGAGCAAACATTATCCTCTAATGCCTTACTGTTATCTTGCAGCTCGGCTTTGACGCATAACAGTAGTTGTGCACCACTTGTAGGCTCGGTAACATTTTTTGATCTGACACTAATAGACAAAGGTGAAGGCCTCACTCTCTCTTTGCCACTGCGTGTGTAGAATGGCATATTGGCAATTTTTTTTTATCGGCACTTAACTTTTCCTCAGTTACACTTCTTTTTTGCTTCTACACGGTAAAAAATTTTTTGGTGTGTGTTTTTTTTGACTGATTTCAAAAGACTGTGTAGTTTGACATCGCCTTTCCCAGATGACGTCCTGGGAACACTACCATCAGGACTGGTGATAGAACCTGGTTGCTGATTCTGCTCATATGTGGACTGCTTTGAATCCATTATGAGCTCAAAGCACTTGTAGTGCTACAAATTGTTTTAGATACTGCTGACAAGTATGACTTTTGACAGTCAGAAAAATTAATGCAAAAGAATGGGGGACACCCCAAAAGCACTTCGGAGTGCTAAATATTATTTTTTGAGACTGCTGACAAACAGAATTTTTGACAGCCAGAAATATTAATGCAAAAGAATGGGGACACCCCAAAAGCACTTGGAAGTGCTAAATATTATTTTTTTAGACTGCTGACAAACAGGACTTTTGACAGCCATAAATATTAATGCAAAAGAATGGGGTACACCCCGAAAGCACTTGGGAGTGCTAAATATAATTTTTTGAGACTGCTGACAAACAGGACTTTTGACAGCCAGAAATATTAATGCAAAAGAATGGGGGACACCCCAAAAGCACTTGTAGTGCCAAATATTGAAAAAAAAGACTCCTCTATCCTCCTCTCTTCTCTATCAATTGTTATCAGAATTGAAATCAGAATTGTTATCAGAATTGGATGAAGAATAAGGTATATTCTCTGTCCCTGCTCTAATCAGCCTGTGACTACACCCTGCTTTGTCCCTCTGTCAAATGGCGGTGTATTGCTGTGGAGGCGGGTATTTATGGATTTCAATTATCGCGAGAACCGAGGCCTGAGATTGGACGATGTCACGATGACATTTGGCCTCGATTTGGAATCCGAGCGGGTGGGTTCGGTTCTCGGGGAACTGAGCCCGCCCATCTCTAACATAAACAGAGAGAACACATAAGGCCTTATACTGAGCTGGACCTATGTTCATTTTTCTTGCGTAAAATACAAATTTCTGTACTGTGCATGTGGTCAAAAAATGTGTGTGTGTATATATATATATATATATATATATATATATATATATATATATATATATATATATCTAATATATAAAAGCCTAGCGGCGTGTGTTATTGTGTGTGTGTGTGTGTGGAAAAAACTACCGGGTGACAGAGTGCTCAAGCTGCAGCGCCACCTGCTGGGCGGAGTTATATACTACACTGACCTACTAAATTCTTAGCATTATCTAATATATAAAAGCCTAGCAGCGTGTGTTAGTGTGTGTGTGTGTTTGTGGAAAAAACTATTTTCTCAGAAAGGGCTCATCCAATTGACCTGAAATTTGGTATACTTACATCATTTGACAAAAAAATTATAAAAGTGAAGTCAGTTAACTTCCATCATCCCCCTTACCCCCATGGGAGGGGTAGTAAAGGCTAAATTTATGAGTTGAGGGCTCAAACTCATTTTTGTGTGGTAATTTTACCTCATGAACACACATGCTGTGTTAGTATGTGTGTGTGTGGAAAAAACTACCAGGTGACAGAGTGCTCAAGCTGCAGCGCCACCTGCTGGGCGGAGTTATATACTATACTGACCTACTAAATTCTTAGCATTATCTAATATATAAAAGCCTAGCGGCGTGTGTGTGTGGCGATGAAGATGACAAGAACCTTTTTAACACCTTAAGTAGCTTGATTTGACTAGAATGCATGAGTATCATGCACAGGTTAACTTGTGTGTGTATATATATATATATATATATATATATATATATACACACACATTTGGACACATTTTATGCTTGTAACTCATTCTGCTTAGAGAGGTGTGATGGGGGAGTGAACGGTTAGTCAATTGTAGCCTGAGTACAGTAAAGGCATGATCTCATATTTACAATATAATTAGATGTGGATGATAGTGGGTATCTGTTGTGGGCACTTGATCCCTGGTGCAACGATCCACATCTATAATGATCATCAGCATGTACCTTTGCAGTGTAAGAAAAAAAGGTTTTAACAAATAATGAAATAAAAAATTGTGTTATTCAGCCCCATGCACCAATTCAATTGTAGCTGGACAAACAGCATTGGGCTCCCCAGCAAAAGTACTGTGCTCTTACAGGCCATGCTATAGCAGTGTGTTGCCCCCGTCATAATCTGACACAGTCTCAACCTTTTTTAGTAGGGATCTGATTTCCTTAGGGAAATCAGATTCCTACTGAAAAGGTTGAGATTTCTCCTAGGAAAAAAACAGAAGGTGCTGAAAATACTAGCTCTTATTAACACCCATGCCCTGTGGGTGTTGGTGGGATAATCAAAATAGTAAAAAAGCTATGGAAGTCAAAAACTGCTTGCTTGTGTTATTGCTTGTTGACCTACAAGTGTAGGAATGACCTGGAATGCAAGGGCCACTGGGACTAATAGTGCCACATAAAGATGTTAAAAACAGACACAAATTGTGATAAAATTCTTTCATTAAATAAAGATTCAACAAGCTTCTCTTTCACTACTTTATTACTCAGCTACATGCATGATTATCCTGTTCTTTTTTTATGCTTTTAGTTATAAAGGAATACGCAAACGGCAAAGTCTATAAAATGCACATCCACCATCCTCCATAGATTGTAAGCTTGCTAGCATGGCCCTCTATGTCTGTATGTATTACCTAGTATAATTTTATTAATGTCTGTTCCCAATTGTAAAGAGCTGCTGAATTTGCTGGCACTATATAAAAAAATGTTGTTGATGATGATGATGAAATGGCAAGAAAAGCAAGTAAGCACTGTTTCAAACATACAGATTTATAGTGGGCAAGCCATATTTGTGGTTCATAAATTAGCCTTTTTGACAAGCAACAACTCATTAGATAGATGCAGGCTAAGAAGTGATTCAATGTTTTGAAGCTTATGGTATAAAGGCAATCAGCTATATTGGCAAGCACAGATATTCTTATTTATTCAGGACCAGATTATACAATAGGCTAACTAGGTTACGGCCTAGGATGCAACATTTTTGGGGGTGCAAAATTGCTACGGGGTAAGCTAAAATTAATTTTAAAAAAATAAAACAATTGTTCTCCAAATGGAAACATGAAAGAAAAATGTAGTAAAGTTTTAATATTGATGTATTCCCATTGTAAAGGCTGAAGACAATGAGTGATCCTTAGACGGGTGCTCAAGGATAAGCAAGTAGGAGAGACAAGGAAGGTGGCAGGCGTAAGTGTAACAGCCTTCCCTCCACCTTCATGCCTGCACTCTCAGTGGTGCTCATTCACACTTCCGTTCCAATATATAGTTCTAATTTTAATCAAAACAAAATGAGTGACAAAGATTACCATGATCCATTTAAAAAGTCAAGTAATGCTAAGTTTTGAAAATACGCAACATGAACATTGGTGGGTGGGTAAAGAAAACTGGATTTTTTTTTAAAAATGAGTTTGTTTTTACCATTAGCCTGTTGTGGTAGCGGAGGGGCACTACAAGTATATTAGCCTAGGGCGGCCTGAACTCTTCATCATTCCCTGCTTTCCTTACTAAAATTTCCTCTATTGCAAAAGCACAAAAACTATTCTTGAAGCAAGCTCATCTAAGTGAATTGTTGCCTCTGAGGGTTGAACTTGCTCCTTAATTTTTTTTAGTAAAATATTTATTTGCATTCTGGGATAAATGTAGCCTCTTGCCTCTGTAAACATTATAAAAAAGAGAGTGCAGAACCTTGTTAGTTCCATTAAGGATGACTAAAATCTATGCACAATTATTTGAGAGATATTGCTAACTCATTCCAGGAGTATTATACATACTCTCTCTGCCCAAACACATACATCTCACTAGTGCCGGAATAAACCCAGGCAACTGTAGTATTCTTATCTTCAACAAGTCATGTTACTCTTGAAAGAAACACTAGCATACATAGAGCTCACAGGAACAGTGTTTTTCGTTGTTATTATCTCAATGTCCTTTGGGTAAGAGTCGTTGTTTCCCTTGATGGATAAAGAGTAAAAGGAAAACAGGGCTAAATGTTACTCTAATACCTTGCTAGTAAAAACTTCTGATTAAAGTTAAAGTATAGATAATATAGATCAGTAAATAATTTTTATATTGACCCATTAAAATTGGTAAAGCCTAGGCAAAGCAAATTAATAATAGAGCACATAATGTCTAAAACAGAGATAGATCTAATCTTTGTACAGTTTATCGTATACTTCAGAATTAGGTGTACTTGTTTTTCAAAGGCTTCTTCCATAGTTTTCATGGTTTTGGTAAAAAAAAATATTTTTGTATAAACAAGACTATTTTTATTATCCAAAGAGCAATTCCCTTGTTTAACCTGCTCAATTATCACCTGGGTATATTATGAATCCAGGGTTCGTAATTATTACTTGCCTTGCAATGAGAAAGTAAAATCCAAAAAGTTGATTTACATTTTGTGATAACAGTGAGTGAAATTAAGATTATAATTGTTGGAATAAGGTTAAGAAACAAAACAGAAAATTGAAGTGAGAGCCCTATATTAAATCATAAATAAATCACCAATGTATCAGTTGTAGAGCAGCAAGTATGCTCCAAAATGACCTTTTCCATATATACTCTTCTTTAATATTTCTGCAAATAATGTATAAATACAAATGAATGGTGAGTCAAAATAAATGTGATGTTATTCAAAAGCAATTCACACGGCTTGTCTGATATCCTGTAATTTTTCTCAATAATACTGTTGAGCATCAGCTACAAATTATGTTTCCAATCAATATTTTTGATCAATTCATCAGGACTCGGGTTCTGGACACAACACTAGGTAGGATAGATACAGCCAGAGAGCAGTGGTGCAGTGTCTAATTTACTACCAGCATTCACCAGAGCCCGACGCATTTGCCTGCATGCAATGACAAGGTCACGGTTCACTGAACTGGTCCTTAGTGTGCTGGACAATGCACTACAGGAAGTAGCACAGAGGCAGAGTGTTTCATACAAGCCAAGGTCAGCAGGCTGTAGGTAACACAATACAGAATCAGCAAACAAAGGAATAGCCACAGATAAAGGTCAAAATCTGTCAGCAAAGTACAAAGTCAGGATCGAAGTCACCTGAAAAGAGTAACAAGCTGGGTCAATAATCAAAAGTCAAGTAGTAATCAGAACAACATGTTCAGGAGAACAAAAGAGCAATGCTTATTCCTTATACATAAGGAAAGTTACATATGACAACTAATAAACACTGTCACACATTATTTAAATATAGTGTATTATTTGGGAGTTCAAATATCAGCCTCTGTGATGTCAGAGATCCCCTGATTGCAACTCCTTATGCATCAGTTAGGCTTACCATGCTGTGAAGTGAAAGGTAGATACTGAGTCATCTGAGTCCTGCATCTAATTTTTTGTAAATAATCTAATGGTTCCTGAAACTAAGTGCAAATTTTATGGTAGGATCCCCAAAGTCTAAGATTACAGGTAGATAACTGTACTTTATCTCCAGGGGACAAACATGAAGCCATATGCCTGTTCTTATAATCAGCTGTTTTTATACAGTGTCAAAGGATTTTCGATTCCTTGATTACTTGGGTTCAAATATCTGCAAATTTGCATAAAGCTGATCTCACTACAGCAACCTCAGTTGCTGGGAGGAAATACAGCTCTGGTGGTCATGGATTATACCCATAAAGAGTAAAGAGAGGTTTCCTAGCGGAACTACCATGAGAATGCAAATGCCCATGGTAAAAACTCATCCCATACCAACAATTCTAACAGTTATCCGGATTAGTGGAAACATACATCCTAAGGTATTGTCTAAGATCTTGGTTTACACTCTATGTTTGCCCATTGGTATGAGAGTGATATGCCGAAGAAAATTTTAACTTAATATCCATAGTTTTGCAAAGAACTCACCACAAATTTAAATTTACTTGCATACTAAGTCTGAAATGTTCGCTTTCGGTATCCTTGAAGACAAAATCTACTTAATGAGTAGATTGGCTAGAGAGACAGTGGAATTTAAGCCTTTGGGGTCATAAAATAGGCAATTTTAGAGGATCAGAGTCACCCTCAGCCCACATATCATTGCATTTGTCATGATTGGCTTACTGGAAATTGATCCCTAGGCTCTGCTGAACATGGCTAGGCCCACCACGAGCGCGGAGTCTAACAGGCAGGTGGTTTTCACCAGGAACCCGCGCAAGGAGGTATGGTCTTAGCTGCACCAAACCTGCAGGTCGCAGTCTCGTGAGTGAGTGTACAGCAGAACGATGTGGGGGAGCCAATTGGATGAAGACGATGGAGTCCACAGACAAATGGTATAGATACAGGATCAACAATAATATAGGCTGATGGTCAGCAGCCAATGAGTCACTAGGAGAATAGGTGCTCTGCGGTATAACAACAAGAGAACAGGAGCTGTCACAATGGTGTACTCAGGAGCAGGTAGTAGAGATATTGGAACAGCGGAAGTTCAACACTAGACATAAGCTGAGTACACTGAAGAAGCGGAGGTAACTCAGGACAATCGCTAATGAATCATAGACGTAGTTGCGGCTCTGGGAGGCAGCAGTGAGAGAACAGAGGCTGTCACTAAGAAGTTTTCTGGAGATGGTAATGGAAGTACTAGAGCAGCAATAGTTCCACACAGCCAGAGGCTGAAGGCTGACTGGAGTGGTGGAGGTAACTCGTAGTAACAGCTAATGAGTCACAGATGTAATAGCGCCTCTGAATGGTAGTGATGAGAGAACTGGAGCTGTCACAATAAAGTACACTGGAGATGGTAATAGAGGTACTGGAACAGCGATAGTTCAACACGGCCACAGGATGAGAGCAAACTGGAGTAGTGGAGGTAACTCGTAGTAACAGCTGATGAGTCACAGATGTAATAGCGGCTCTGCATGGTAGTGATGAGAGAACTGGAGCTGTCACAATAAAGTACACTGGAGATGGTAATAGAGGTACTGGAACAGCGATAGTTCAACACAGACACAGGCTGAGAGCAGACTGGAGTAGCGGAGGTAACTCGTAGTAACAGCTGATGAGTCACAGAGAGAGTAGCTGCTCTGAGTGGTAGCAATGAGAGAACTGAAGCTGTCATGATAAAGTACACTGGAGATGGCAATAGAGGTACTGGAACAGTGATAGTTCAATATGGCCAGAGACTGAGAGTAGACTGGAGTCGCAGAGGCAACTCGTGGTAACAGCTGATGAGTCACAGGTGTAGCAGCGGTTCTGAGTGGTAGCGATGAGAGAACCGGAGCTTGCACGATAAAGTACACTGGAGATGGTAAGAGAGATACTTGAGCAGCGATGGTTCAGCACAGGCCACGAACTGAGAGCAGGCTGGAATAGTGGAGGCAACCTTGAATAGCAGATGAGGAGTCACAGGTGTAGTAGCGGCTCTGAGTGGTAGCGATGAGAGAACCGGAGCTGTCACAATGAAGTACACTGGAGATGGTTAGAGAGGTACTGGAGCAGCGATAGTTCAGCCCAGGCCACGAACTGAGAGCAGACTGGAACACAGGCAAACCACAAGTATAACAGGAACCAGAACCACAGGCTGCAGGAAGTGAGCTTGAAGAACAGGCATCAGACAGGTGAATCCAGGAGGTTTAAATAGTGCTCCAGAAGTGCTTAGCCAATGAAAAAGAGGGAGGAGGTCCTGAAGTGCAATAGGCTTGCACCTGCACAGATCTGAATATAGCTGAATGAATGAACTGGAGAATGTCTGATGCTGGGACATTTTTCCAGATGAATGGAATGCAGGTAACGAGACAGGTACTATTTGCGGGACCGGAGCGTTACAGCATCCTGCTGACAATGGGAATTTAACTACAAAGTCCATATTGATGTGAGTAATGCACAAATTGGTTTAGGTAAGGGTTGAGATAGGCCTGTTGTTCTTGGATTGATTACTTTATACAGTAGAAATGTTGCAGGAAGCCACAAAATCTAGGATATATTTTGCAGAGAGTGGGCCACCATTAGCTTCTAGAAACAAATGTTAATATGTTCCTGACATCTGGTTAAGCAGAAAATTGAGACTGATTTGCCCAGGATAATAGCCTAGGTCTTAATTTGGGCACAACAAAGGTCTTCCTCTGCGAAAGTTCTTTGTGTAAAATAGTAGTACTTCCCACATTGCAAGCTTGATCTAGTTTGAATTTTGGTTTGCTAGAGTCCTCAACATTATCTACATCAAGGGGTCTAGAGAGGGCATCGGCTTTAATTTAAGTACCAGGGTGGATGGCAATGTCAATTTTGAATTGAAACAAATAAAAGGACCACCTAGCCCCTCTTGGATTAAGATGGCGGGTTGACTGTAGATACTCCAAATGTATAAGGTCAGTGTATACCATGATCATATGATTTGCCCACTCAAGCAGATCAACCTCCAGAAGAAAGGGTTGACAAAAGTCTGGTTGTTGCAGAATGCAAGCAGATGTAAAGGCTTGCTTCAACTGCTTGAAAGCAAGAAAAGCTTCTAGAGTCCACTTTTTAGATTCAATAACATAGTCAAAAGCAGTATTAGAAACATATCAAATAAAGACTTTATTTAAAACAAAACAAAAACAACAACCTTACAAGTGTAATCATTGTAGTTAAGTTGTAATGTATTATCAATTTAGAGACAGGGAAGTAGAGTGCTCTTCCATGACAGTAACATGTGGGAATGCTGAATGGTGGGGGAAGGGAGTGGGGAAAAGAAGCAGAAGAGAGTCGCTGTTTACTTAATTTGAGTTTAAAGAAAGGGTGGATTTATGGTATTTAATGGTGGTTTAGAATCATAATAATCTCTCCAAGGGGACCATGTTCTCTGGAAATTGTATGATGTATTACTTAAGATGGCAGTGATATGCTCAATACTATAAGTTAGCCAAATACTGTTATTTGTGGCAGTTAATGAAGGGGGATAGCATTTTTCCAATCCATTAGCAGCAGCAGCAGCAGCTATTTATATAGTGCCACTTATTCCGCAGCGCTGTACAAAAAACTCCCTCACATCAGTCCCTGCCCCATTTAAGCTTACAGTCGGAAATCCTTACACACACAATTAACCTACTAATATGTTTTTGGTGTGTGGGAGGATACCGGAGCACCTGGAGGAAACCCACACAAACACGGGGAGAACATACAAACTCCACACAGATAAGGCAGTGGTTGGGAATTAAACTCATGGCCCCAGTGCTGTAAGGCAGAATTGCTAGCCACTAAGCCACCGAGCTGCCCACAATGAAACAGATGAAACTGACAACAACGACGTAATTGGGAGTAATTTTACATTTGACTGCATTCAGTATGTCTTATTAGTTTTGTGAGTATGGCGTGGGGTGTCTGGGATGGGCTTAGTTAGAAGGGAGTAGAGTGAGGAATATGACATTTGCACATCTGTTATTGACTTTAAGTCTGAAGAGTTTGAGATGATGGAATAGAGATGATTTGGGACCCAGTACCACCTGTAGTAAAGTTTAAATTATTTATTTTATCCTTATTGAAATCGAGATTGATTATGATTTTGTTCCACTCTTTGGGATCCTCCCCCGTATCCCTTTCCTATACTAATTCACGCAAATCTTTTTTTTTATTTCTGTTGGTTATGATTTAGTATTAATTGATATAGTGTTGAAATTAATCCGTTAGATGATGGGTTGTAGCAAGTGACTCCAGCAGGATGTAGTGTTAAGCTGATGTTTGTACGCCAAGTGACTGATATGTCTGACTTGAAGGTATTGATAGAATACACTGCTAGTTAATGAAGATCTAGTAAGGAACTCTGTGAATTCAGGAAAAAAAAACTCAAGGAGCAAGATCTAAGGCAAATAATGCATTATGTCTAGTCCAATAGTGGAAGTCCTTGGAATTCTGTCCTAGTATAAATGCTGTATTTGCACATAGGGACCAAGGGTGGACAAAGAGATCGCATCTGATATAAGCAAGTGCTGTGATTCCAAATTGACAATTACATTTTTTACTGTAGGAATTCAGTTGACTTCTCTAGCCCAATTTTGAGGCTTGATCCATAATAGATATGGGATCCATAACTGATCCATAATAAGTATGGGAAATATAATTTAGTATGCTTCTATATTCTTCCAAACTACATACTATGATTTCATGGGTTTAACGGGGAGGGAAATGGGTGTAAACATGCAATCAATATACAGTAGAGATGCTCACTGACCCCCGTGAAGTGGTTTCCGTTTTGGATTTGGATTAGCTTCGTGTTTTGGTTTTGGTTTTGGTTTTGGCAAAACCGCCCTTGTGTGGTTTGGTTTTGGATATGTATTTTTTAGGAAAATTGCTAAAATATGCTAAAATCACATAATTTTGTTCTGTTTTTGTTCCTACATTATTATTAACCTCAATAACACTAATTTCAAGTCATTTGCGGTCAATTTGACCACCTCACAAGTCACAATATTATTTTCATACACTTTCAAACAAAGACTGCAGCAGTTCTTGCCAGTGATAAGAAAAAGGCCATTGTCATGTAAGACCAAAAATCCACCTCTTATGTGTGGAATTATTTTTACCCAAATCCTGACAACAGTTGACTAATCATTTGTACCGTTTGTAAAGCCACAGTCAGTAGAGGTAGGGACCTTAACCATCAAGGATCCTCATCCATATTACACCATTTGAAGAGAGTTCATGGAAAGTTCTTTGAAAAATCAGAAACTTGTGCGAAAAAAATAACAACAAGCAGTCCAGCATCAGCTACCTCCCTTCTCTCATCTAGATCCCAGCACCTGCAATCTACACCCCCAACACCTTCATCATCAATATCCTCACAAGTGATCGGAGTTAATCCTGCATCCAAGTTGCTAATGCGAGTTGACTCTTCCCCTATCCAGGACTCACCAGAAGAATTCTTGTGCGTCAGGCCGACTGCTGCTGCTGGGAGTGGATCTTCAACCCAGAAGCAGACCAAGAAGAAGACTACTGGTAGTTTACAACAATTGACTGTTAAACAATCCTTTGCAAGATTGAAAGCTGTCACCCAGTTGCAAAGCGGATCACAGACACCATTGCGACTATGCTAGTATTAGATCTGCTTCCAATATCCACTATTAATGCAGCTGCTGTTAAACAATTACTTGAGGTCTTGTGTCCCTGTTACCAAATTCCATCACAACACCATTTTACTTGAAAAGCTTTTCCTCATCTCTTCCAGAAGGTTTGTAAAACTGTAATTATTGGCTACAAAATGCCATCCTACCCAGTGCACACTTAACGACAGATATGTGGACAAGAGGAACTGGGCAAACTAAAGATTATATGACTGTGTTAGTCACCTTCACCAGCAGGAACAGCAGCAGCATGTACCCAAGTACCTCACATTTTTCTAAGGCAGGCTACTCTGTGTATCATCTGCTTCACTAAGAGGCATATTATTGTTATTATTATTATTGTAGATTTGTAAGGCACCACAGTGCTCCACAGCGTCGTACAGTAGGGAAGACAAGGACATACATAAAACAAGTCATTGGTAAAACAAGAACAGACAAGGCAGACAAAATTAATGGAGACATGAAAACAAAGGGTATGGAGGACCCTGCTCATTAGAGAGCTTACATTCTAATTAAAAAGGGAAGAGGGCACAGTTAAACCAAGAGGAGCGAGTGTGGCTCAGAGTGGAGATTGGGATAGTTGTGAGGGTGCATTAGTGTGAATAGTGTTATCGAGGATAAGGTCACCTCTAAAAAATTGATGGGTTTTAAAAGAGCATTAAAGATTTGAAAGCTGTGGGAAAGTCTGATTGAGCGTGGTAGGGAATTCAATAAGTGGGGAGCAGCACGAGAGAAGTCTTAAAGGCGGGAGTAAGAGGTGGTTATCAGAGACAAGACAAGGTGCAGGTCAGAGGTAATACCACGGACAACCTGTTTGAAAAACTAAGGGATGTCATTGCAAACATGGCTTAACCTGCTTGGACTCTCCTGAGGATATGTGATTTCTGATAACGCCACCAATATTGTTAGTGCATTACAGCAGGGGGAATTCTATCACATTCCCTGTTTTGCTCACACAATCAACTTGGTGGTACATAACTTTTTAAAAAAATGACAATGACATGCTGCAGATGCTGTCTGTGTCCGGAAATATTTAGGGTAATTTTCGGGATTGTGCAACAGCATGTAGGAGGATGCAGGAGCTGCAAGAAGAATGTATTTGAGGGGGAATGTGCTTTAGTCCAGCGAAGTAGTTACCTGTGAAGAGAGTGCAGACACGGTAAGCTTAAGTCAAGTGATTCCCGTAAATAGACTTTTTAGCAGCTAGAGAAATTGAAGGAGGAAATGAAACAAAGCAAGTCCGCTAACTATATGGTCATTGTAGATTAAGTACTTAATTTTCTTTGCCAGGTTCCAAGAGTTATCAACATCTTGAAATTGGATCACTACATTTTGCCAACTGTGCTTGATCCTAGGTTTAAGAGCTATGTCTTTATTTCCCACTGTCCCAGATCACAAGAGATGCAATGAGCTTCTGGTCAGCAGGCTGACAGCTCAAGTGATACATGACACAATGACATCTCCTCCTTCAGTTTCTCTGCCAACTGCTTCTATGAAAAACTAAGCATTCCCAAGACACCCAGTGGTGATGCAGATGAAAAAAGAAGAGGAGTAAGTAGTGGCACTCCGGTCCCCAAGGAAATAATGTCAAATAAAACTAAATTTTATTAAATTCTCATTAAAACATTAAATAAAGCGGTGAAATATGAATAAAAATGTAAGTTGTGTATGTAGTGTGTTTAAAATACAAACACCCAGCAG
Organism: Mixophyes fleayi; assembly: GCF_038048845.1. Classification (NCBI taxonomy): domain Eukaryota; kingdom Metazoa; phylum Chordata; class Amphibia; order Anura; family Limnodynastidae; genus Mixophyes; species Mixophyes fleayi. Next base: position 117,602,370 of record NC_134403.1, on the reverse strand, counting down.
TGGCAGGTATAGGATATCACAAGGGCCAGTTGAGTTGCATTGAATACATCCAGGAACGTGTCACTTGTCAATTAAAGGTTCCGCAATCAATTCTTAACATCAGAATAGTATCCAAAACCATATGGATCTCCCTATGGCCTATTGAAAATGTGTAACCTATAGGTCAATCCCTATGGCACAGTAATATGTAACTGCAGATTTAGACCAAGCCAGCCAGCCCTATAATTTCTATTTCAGCAATGACCCTTAGAAATGGAGTACTCCTCTTTGTATGTAACCTATATAAAACTGTATGATTTGACTGTAAATTCAGAAGACAAGCCTGTTAGCCCTAGTATTTGTATTTCAGCAATGACTCTTAGCAATGGAGCAATGGAGCTCTTCTCTTTGTGTGTTACCTATATACAACAGTAGAATGTGACTGCAAAATTACACCAAGTCTGCCAGCACTAGTATTTGTATTTTTCAGCAATGAGAATTAGCAATGGAGCTCTCCTTTTTGTGTGTTACCTTTATAACACAGTAGAATGTGACTGCAGAATTACACCTAGCCTGCCAGCATTAGTATTTCTATTTTTCAGCAATGAGAATTAGCAATGGAGCTCTCCTGAATGTCACTGTAGACTTTCTTGAACACTGCTGCCCCCTACTTTTTCAATTCTATCTATGTTGCTGCCCAACTGCTCTGCAGGCTGTACTACCCCTTCTGTGTCCCTCTTTCAAATGGCACTAGATCGCCGTGGAGGGCGGTATTTATAGATTTCAGAACTCGCGAGATCCAAATTCCGATGGCATAACAATGATGTTTTGCCTCGTTTTCAATTAAGAAAAAAGCACGAAAGTACCGAGCTGACTCTGCTCGTTACTCGGATATGCTAAGTTCGGGTGTGTTCAGTTCTCGTGGAATCAAGCCTGAGCATCTCTAATATACAGTAAAGTGGGTCAAGTTCGAGCGCACATGTCAGTGTCTGATTCAAGCTTTACCCATCTCTAGGTACATGATTTTCTGTTGTATCATTTGCACCAGCTACAGGTCTGCTGTAAGTGCCGATCACTATTGAGTACTTATGCAAGATAGAAGTTTTGTTTGCAATCAGAGACAACTGGAAAAATGCATTTTATGTACAGTAGACATTAACAGCATCCTAATAAATGTTTTTATAGAGAAAACATGTAAAAGGAAAAACTATTTTTATTTTGTAATGTTTTGTCATTAATGTTTATATTATTAACAGGTGACATTAATTGAATATTTTTTTCTGCATTCTTTTCTGACTTTATATTCCACATATGTGTTGGACGTATCCTGCAGTGTATTACCTGTAAGAGCAGAGTGGACCTAGACCCATATTCATCAACAGTTGTATCCTTACATCGGCTCCTCTTTGAATGCGGATGTGTGCATATTTTTTTTTAAAAATGCATAATATGTTTGTTTTGTGGTTATGAATCAGGCCCGATATGACCAAAGATGCAAGTATCAATAATTGTAGAGGTTTCCATTTGACCTAAAAAACACATGTCAATCTTAAAATAAATATTAAGTACTAGTTAGCAGAATTTTATTGAGTAAAATGAACCTTTGAGCTGTACTCACTTATAGAACAAAACGAGGGAGGTAGAAGTTTAAATTGAGCTAATTAATATTGCTATTTTTTTTTATCAATATAGGTTATAACCTATAACATGATAGCTAGTCCGTGCACCAAAAAAACTTTCTTTACCTCTAAATACTGAATTGATATAAAATAGTTTCCAGATAAATTTTGCATATTTAATTAAATATCTATGTGATTTGTTAGCTAATTGAAGTTTTATTGTACATTGATGTGTTTTTAATGAAGTTATACAAAAGGTTTTGAATTATCTGCAGTTCAAATATCTGTTTGTGGTTATAAATACACTACTGCAAATTTCCTTTTCAATTAAAACCTTGACATTATTAAAATGTCCATAACACATTTGTGAACATCTGGGACCAGGCTAGCATTACCTTTTCAGACAGTATGCTTACTGTTCTTCAATTGTCACCCAGGGCTTCTACATGAACCTCAGTTATTCACTATTAGTGCATATGGAATACTTTCTGCTTTTTTACAGTACATGTGCAAATCAATGCTTAACAGTCTTATGGAGAGATCTGAAAACAGCAGTTGAGACAAGGTCAAACCTCTGATAAGAGTGGACCAATCTGCCAGTAGAGAGGTGAAGTAAGCTCATTCATTCATATAGAAGGCAGTTGGTTGGAGTTATTTAGACCAAAGGCTATGCTACCAAACATTAAGTCTGTGGTTTCAACAATGTTATCCCTATGCCATTTATTTTCATGTTCTGATTTAAAATGGTATACTGTATTCAGAATAAAAAAAAACAAAGGTGCTCTATATTAACAGAGGAAGGATTATGGAGATCAAATACTAATTTCAACTTTATGTATTGGAAATTGTGATCTATTTGAATAAAATGCAAGGACGAAAATATATTTGGCCATGACTGCAGATATATAGATAGATTTTTTGCTTTAGAGTTCATCATCATAAATAATTAAATGCCACCTTGGCTGGCACATCTAGTGCTGTAGTATACTTTGTTAGATCATGATTTGTTTTAAAAAAAAATAGGTCCTCAGTTATAAATAGGACTTATCAAACCATGTTCCCTAACCCCATTTATGTGCCACTAAATTGTAGTTCAAAATCTCCACCTTTAATAATATAAATTAAAAACACATATCTAGTATTTATCTGTTATTTTATTAAATATTAATACACTTATCATCACTATTATTATTACTCAGTCTATATTTAGTTACATGTTTTATTTTAATTATTATATTTAACATAATTGATATGGCTAAGTTCTATATTACATGACATAAAAACTCCTACAGTATTTATACTTTTCCCACTGGATCTACAGGGATTCAAACTTGTGCATATTTCCAAATCTGTAAATCTCAGCACTCAACTTTTGTTGTACAAAAATGTATGTACTATCTGGTATGTAGAGGTAGATAATTTAGAGAGTTTTAAGATTATCATTATGCAAACAAAAAATTAAACAGATTACCATCAACAATAAAAATCACAATACTAATAAAAGCTATAACAATAATTTAATTGTAAACAATATAATATAATTACATATGAAAATTGTTGCATAGTTTTAGAATTTACTGTTTAAACTTGGAAAAATGTATTCAAAATTGTTAGAAAAAGTGCACATGGTTTAAACCAACATTTTTGCAGCCTAATATACTGTAGAGTGGAGTGGAATTGCAGAGAAACTTCATGCAAATTAAGTTTTGCTGCAGGCCATTTCATAAATTCTTATTTTGATTTGCCATTCCTCACTGTAATTGTACGTTTATATTTTGCAGAATTAATATCCTATGAATAGGATAGGGGTGGTGAAGGGTTAATTCACTCTGCTGCATGGCGTGGCAGGGGTAGGACTGGAAACAGTTAAGGCCAAATTCTGTAGGCAAAATGTGCAAAACTGTGCCCCTGAAGGAGGAACAAGATGAATATTTTGTGGAACAGTTTCTATTATAAAGTTAGTAACATATGCTTTAAGTCATCTTCTCAAATTTCAAGCATTTTTATTAATATATATATATATATATATGAGCATATATATATATATATATATATATATATATATATATATATTTGTTTTCGGTTTTTTTTAATTCATAACTTATACAAACTCCACACCACACATTTTAATAAGCTGCAGTATCATAGATTGCATATAAAATCAAACTAGACAGCCAAGAAAAGGTGAGCAGCAGGATATCAGTGTAAAAACGATATTATGAATTCTTCAGGGTTAAGCTTCATTTGTCATATTTATATATTCTGTCATGTAAAAGCTGATTTCAGACACAGCATTATATATTTGCCATGCAAGCTTCAGCAAAACAGTCATTTATTACTTCATGTTGCTATTCACCTTTTTATTCAGTATTATCCTTGTAATAAAAAAGGTGGAGAGATAGATAGATAGATAGATAGATAGATAGATAGATAGATAGATAGATAGATAGATTTTCACTTTATAGTTCATCTGCTTAAATAATTAAATGCTACCATGGCTTGCAAATCTGGGGCTGGAGTTTTGGTATTCAGAATATCCTCACAAGAGCACAGGTGGTTCTAAGATTAGTACAAGAAGAGCTGTCAAAATGATTAATTCACTGATCCACCTTGGCTTGTGTGAGGACATCTGGAAACTTGCACTGTTAGTGGTTTTAGAGAACTGGAGCTTAACAAACATTGAGATAATATGTATATTAGGAACAACTATAAATATTAAAACTTACTGGAACTAATCATTTTACATTTCAGCACTGTATTATTTAATTGTGCTGTAGCTAAAACAAAATCTAATGGTATATTTAATGAGAGTTAAACACATACATTTTGGGGAAAAAAATCTAATCACACTTTAGATTTAGAAACAAAACAGATTATCAGGGATACAAAATACAGGGAATGGACAAAAAATAGAAACATCTGGGTAAATGAGCATGCCAAGTCTATTGAAAGCAAGAGCTTCCATACAGGTGTGAATCATGTCACAATGGAAAATTTTTATGATTGCTCTATCCCAACTCAGATAAAATCTAATCCCATCCCTAGAAATTCAGGTGTTGGTAAAATAAAATTCTACCACAGCAAATAGCCTTGGCATTTCATGTGTATTTATTTTACAAACAGCAGCTAAAACTACAACTGAGCATCATCAGGCCTACTCATGGTGCGCTACTACTCAACTGCTAGGAGGCAACTGAGGCCTATTGTGGCTAACACAGTGCAACCACTTGATGCATTCGGTAAACATTTCTGGATAGTGACTTTTTTCACGGCTCCCCCTCAAGCATTGGAAATCACCTCAAGAATAACTAATTATACAGTAGGTAATTAAGGCCTACAGCCTTTTGAAATCCCTGTCTGAAACCTCCACACCTTTGTCACGATGGCTCACTTTGGAAATTCCAGCTATCTTTAGCCAGCATCCTCAGACTCTAGACATCCTCAACAAGTATTAGACTTCATGTGTCTCGTAACCGTGGCATCACAGTAATGGGTCAGTGAGCCCCTATACTCCGAGACTTGGGGCCTGATTCATTAAGGATCTTAACTGAAGAAACTTCTTATTTAGTCTCCTGGACAAAACCATGTTACAATGCAAGGGGTGCAAATTAGCATTCTATTTTGCACATAAGTTAAATACTGACTGTTTTTTCATGTAGCACACAAATATCAACTTTAAATTTCAGTGTACAAATAAGCTATCAAGTATTTGTTTGCTACTTGAAAAAACAGTCAGTATTTAACTTATGTGCAAAACAGAATGCTAATTTGCACCCCTTGCATTGTAACATGGTTTTGTCCAGGAGACTGAAATAAGAAGTTTCTTCAGTTAAGATCCTTAATGAATCAGGCCCTTTGTGAGCAAAATGTGTGCATGTCTGCTTGGCTTCAGCTGAATTAACCTTGCACCTTGTCTCTGGTGAGAGTCCACTCTGAGGGGTCTCACTAGCCCTGTAAAGACAGAAGCCCAGTAGGAAAGAGAACAGGACTGCAATTCACTCAAGCAATTGGATTAAAGCCCAATTAACATTACATATGTGGCCTTAAAGAACCTGATTTCAACCAATTTTCCATCCAGGTATAGAGGTTGGTGGAACCAATACACTCTCCATTCCAATCAAACCAATCCGTTCCCTTCTTCTGTGTCCTCTTGAGCTCCAGATACATCCGTAACCAAATGCCCACTAACAATTACCTCTTCATCTCCAACTCTCTTAAACTCCTTGCTATAATTGAAACCTAACTCTCTTCTACTGACACTGCTTCCCCTGCCGCTCTCTTTTATAGGGACCTTTCCTTCACACAATCAACCAGACCAGATGACTGTCCAGGAGGTGGAGTGGACCACCATCTATCCCCTAACTGCACATTTAGGTCATTCCCACTGTGCATTCCCTCACTTTCTACTCATTCAAAGTCCACTCTATTGCCCCCATCCATCTTCATGACTCTGTCATCTACCACCCCCTGGCCCCACCTTTCTTTATCTAGACCACTTTGAAGCCTGGCTCCCTCACTATCTTTCCTCTGACCTCCAATCTATCATATTTGGAGATTTTAACATTTCTATTGATAACCCCTCTGACCCTACCTCCATCAAACTTCTCACCCTTTCTTTCTCCCTTAGCCTCACTCAATGGACTTCATCCCCTACCCACTGCCTTGGTTACTCACTTGACCTCATCTTCTCTCATCTATGTGCTCTCTCTGACTTCTCCAACTCTTCCTTCCCACTCTCTAATCAACTTCTCCTCTCCTTCATTCAGTCCCCCTCCCATGCTTCCACCTGCCTAAAAATAACCTCTCTAAGCGCTATCTTGACGTTCTAGACCCTTCTTCTTTTTCCTCCTCCCTTGAATCTCTTCTCTCCTCTCTTCCCACCCTGGTCTGCTCTGACCAGATGACCTCTCTATAATCACTCCCTCACAATTACCAGGGATGCTGTGACTCCCACCTCTGCTGTTCGACGCTGTCACTTAATTCCCCAACCCTGGCATTCCAAATTCATCCGCTTACTTCAGAAGTGCACTCACGCTGCTGAACACCTCTGGAGGAAATCTCGCTTCCTGGTTGACTTCCTTCATTTTAAATTTATACTTTCTTCCTACTGCTCCGCCCTCTACCTTGCTAAACAATCCTTCTTTAGTCCTTCATTTCTTCTCAGTCCTCTAATCCTCACTGCCTTTTTGCCACATTCAATTCTCGCCTCATCCCCATCCCACTTTTTCTCTCTGCTACTGACTTCACCTCCTTTTTCTCCTCCAAAATTAGGGCCATCAGACTCGACATATCCTCCTCCCTCCCCTTTCCTGCCACCCTCTTCGCTCCTCCTTCCTCCAAAAATCAGCTCTGGTGCTACTTCCAGCCTTCCTCGAGTGAAGTCAACTCCATCAACTTCCTCATTCTCTCCGCTCCCACGTCTAACTGTTATCTGGATTCCATCCCCTCTCACCTCCTTTGCTTCCTCTCTCCCACTGCACATTGCACACCTCTTCAGCCTGTCACTATCCACTGGCATTGTCCACTACTCCTTTAAACATGCCCTTCTCACTCCTATCATCAACAAATGCAATCTTGATCCCAAATCACTTGCTGGCTACTGCCCCATTTCTGTTCTCCCCTATGCTTCTAAACAACTTGTGTAGGTTCTCTGCAAGCAACAATTCCCTCTTTCCTCTTAAATCTGGTTTCTGCCCCTCCCCTCTACCGAAACCACGCCGGTAAAAGATACTAATGATCTCCTCTTGGCTGAATCCAGGGGTCACTTCTCCCTGCTCATCCTCCTAGACCTCTCCACAGACTTTGACACTGTGGACAACCCCTTCCTGCTGCAGACCCATCATCTCTTGGATATCCTCACGCTTTCTCAAAATTAGCATTGCTAAAACAGAACTCATGGTCTTCCCTCCTTCTAGACTCTCACCCCCACTTGATCTCTCTTTCACTGTTAACAACACCATCATCTCTTCTGTCCCCCAACTCTGCTTCCTGGATGTCACCCTTTACTCCTCCCTATCTTTGGCCCCAATATTCAATCCCTTTCCCAATCCTGTCGCTTTCAACTATGTAACATTGCCCTTATACTGCACTTCCTATCTCAGGATGCTACTAAAACCATTATCCACGCGCTCATCATTTCCTGTCGCAATCTCCTCACCATCCTCCCCCACTTTCACCTTGCACCCTTTTTGCTCTATACCTAACGCAGCAGTGAGACTCATCTTCCTTTCACACCGCTCTTCTTCTGCCTCTCCTCTCTGTCTTTCCTTCCACTGGCTCCCCTTCCCCTTCAGAATTCTTTTTAAACTCCTTACTGTCACTTACAAGGTCCTCTCCCACTCAACTGCCCTTGTATCTGCAACCTCCTCTCCATTCACACTCCCTCCCGCTCCCTGCGGTTGGCCAATGATCATTACCTCTCCCCCACATTGATCACCTCTTTACATTCCCAGATACAGGATTTCTCCTGAGCTGCCCCCCTCCACTGTTCCATCTGACTGTCCCCTAATTTGTGCTCCTTCAAACAGGCACTTAAAACTCACCTCTTTCTCTAAACTTACCACCTAACCCTCTCTCCATACTCTTTTTCCTCACCTTTCTCTTTCTTGTCCCTTCTCGCTCCTTCTGAGCTTGATGCCTACTGACTCCGTTTG